>NW_020956380.1:161465-172947 GCF_003031625.1 Empidonax traillii
CCCCTGATGATTTTTAATTCAGTACATAAATATGGGTCCGTTTGAAATACCGGATAATTCAAAAACTCTCTGCTCAGCTCTTCGTGTCGTGGTTGTGGGGCGTGATTTGGTTTTTTAATTTTTTTTCTTTTTTGTATCCGGAAACAAGTGTTGACAGCAGGTCAGCTTATGTCTTAAAGTGATTGCCTTTTAATTGAAAGGTAAAATTACGCAAATGATCCTGCCACAGAGACTTCACTCCATGTACAGGAGCCAAGTGCACTGGGTTTGAGGCAGTTCTGCTCCGTTGCACGTATGTAAAAACGTGGTTGAGCTGTGAGAAACCACAGATGGCAATTCTGTAGAACATCACCGCGGTTTAAACGTTGGGATTGAGGCTGGGCGCTTGCGTGGGATCTACGGCTCTGTGATCTGTAAACCTGAAGAAGTAGCATGAGTTTGGAAGGGAAGGGAGTTTGGAAGCGTAGAGAGAGCTCTCCCAGGCACAGCCCTTGCCACCTTGCATGGGGCAAGCAAAAGATGACTGCAGATTTGAGCAAAGTTAGCAGTAGCGTTTAAAGGGGGGGTGGGGTGGGGAGAAGGAGGGTTGTGGTGTCACAAAACGCTTTCCCTGAGGTCTCATTCTTTCTTCCTCTTCTCAGCTCCTGGGGATATTTTCCAGCATAGGGTTATACGGCGAGTTTGCACATTCATTAAACGATAGGAAAACAATGGAATGAAGTGCTACAACATTTCATGAAACGAGGGGGGGTGGGGTGTCAGTTGTTTTTCTTTATTTACTTATTTATATTTTTATTGTGCTGAGGTTTTAAAATCGACAGTGTTGTTGATGGGGGTTGGGGTCGGGACCTGCTCACCGGCCTCTACCGCGGGCTTCTTGGAGCCGGGGTACCCCGGGGAGCCCGCGGCAGAGGTCGGGGCTGGCTTTGGGCTTCCCAGCAGCTGTGACAGCGACCCGTAAGATGGCTGCTGCCATCCCTGCTGCTTTAAGATGGACTGGTTAAGGTGGAGGAGCCGCTGCCCTTGGCAGTAACTGCCTCAAGCTTGACAGCAAATTAAACGTGATTAAAAAAAAAAAAAAATCCAGGTTCTCTAAAATTTAAGAATTATCTTTGTAATTTTTTCAAGTGTCCGAATCGTGTTTTAAAATGACAAATAGCCGCTGTATGGTAGCTGCTACCTAAGAAGATCTTTGCATTTTTTTATGCCGGTTAGGTTTCTACTTTCGGAGTTGAAAATGAAACTGTTCTGCTTAGTTTCGCTTTCAGCTTTCCCACGACTCCTCCTCGGCAGCAAATGTTACGAGAGAAGAGCGCATCTGTAACAACACGCTGACTCCGATGGACCGCGTAATACCCACCCCTGAACATACACTCCTAGTTTTTCTGAGAGTTGCTGTAGCCTTTAAATCACCCTGGACGGTTTGTTTGTTTGTTTTCCCCCCAAGATTATCAGGTTCTCCTTTAACCAGTTAATTAATTATAATCAACCCAGCATTAAGTTTGCACACTTGCAAATAATAAATTATAAGTTTTGATGCTGAAAATACCTTTACTGTTTTCACACGGGTAACTCCACTGATGTGCATTAAGGCAACTTGGCAGGCATTTATGTCTGAAGCTGCACAGGTGAATGACCTTATTCTTTCACCTCATTCATTCTTCAGAGTCCTTAAAAGCCTGAAAACTTACTGCTTCCATTAAAGTAAAATTAAATATGCAAGTTGTTAGGAAAGAGATTCTGACTTTGGTTTAAATGCCTGAATGTTTCTTTACATTTCATGGTGTGTTTATGAGGGTCTAATGGGAAAAACACTGCTGTAGTGCATACAGTAAGGCACTGGTTGGTATAAAGGCAAAAAAACCACTTTTATTGCAGTTCCTTCTTGAATTCCTATAGCAGGTTTCGGGGGGACCTGCCGCAAGACCCAGTGGCACATTTTGCATTGGGAGACGGGACACACACACGAGATATGTGACCCACAAAATGGCGCTTATTAAAACAAGATGACAGTTTATATACAGGGGGATACAGAAGGTTCTGGTACAGAGGTGGGTTTCTGCTAGGAAACATCAAATCCTGAGGGTTGCTGATAAGGGGACTTGGAGAGATAGGCTGTAGGGATATGTCTGTTCATTCAGGGGGAAGGGATAGCTAGGGAGGAAGGGAAGGTGTAGTCTGGGGGGCACAGGAGAGGGGAATCCTGCAGAGGTCTGTGAGGCTGCTCCTTGTAGCTGGGTCTCAGGCAGTTCTGGGCAGCTGTTGTTGCTAGAGGACTTACTCTGAGCCTTTCTTGCAGCTCTTTCTGCATTCTTCTCCATTCTCTGCAGGCTTCTGCTGGTCCCACCTCCGACAAATTCCCAAGAGCGTGGCTGTCCTACAGTACTGTGCCTCTTTTTTTCCATTATACCTTGCTGCTCACCAGATAACCAGAACAGTAAGTCTACCAGCCTGTGACTACACATACAGTTACTATAGTAACATTTATAAACACTAATGTCACTACACATGCAGAACTGTTGCCTGCTAGGAGCTGCTTAGAAAGAAATCACTCTTTAGCTGCAAATAGGTAAGTCTTTTTTTTTTTTTTTCTTTTTTTAACTTTGAACCTGATTTAAATCGTTGCTCACGTTCTAATTTTGTGGAAATATATTTTCAAAACCAAAAGGAAAAAAGCTTGGCTTTGTCTTAAACTGCTCCAGTGAAAGATAAAATATTACATTCACAATTTTGGCAAGAACAAGGAGTGAAAAGACCATTTTCTGTATGGAAATGTGGGACTATAATTTCAGTTGTGTTGACTGGTGGCTCCAGTGAATGCAATTAGGTCACAACAGGTTGCACTACAGCAGGAAAAACAACAACAACGAAAAACAAACAAACAACCCAAACCAAAACAAAAAACCCCAATGCTTTGACATATGAATGGGTAGGTGTCATTGTTGGTTGCATATATCCAAGCTGTTTTTTTCTGTTGGCTGAATTCACAAGTAGAGCATATACTAGTTTTCTAATTATAATGTATGCATAAATCTAAGCACCACACAATCCCTTTGTTGCTCAGTTTTTATCATATAACATGCACTATGAAGATATTAAAATAGATTAAAACTCAGAGCATTGTCTGAAACGTCCTTGCCATCTTTTTCAGTAGCTTCTGTCCTTTGGGGCATATCAGTGGGTTTGCACAAGTGGAGCTGACTCTGGAACCCGCATTAGGAAGTGCTGGTGGGAGGGGTGACCGTGGCTGCCTGCAGCCTGCCTGCATTGCTCAGCCCACAGACTCAGTTGAGTAGCCAGGTGACTTCAGGAAGACAAGTCATCTGCATCAAATTAAGTAAGCCAGGAGCTGGGTGAGACACAAGTGCCAGCTCTTGTGGGTTTCAGGTCTCTCTCAGGCTGCTGATAGCCTTGAGGAGGTGCCTGTTCAGAGCCCTTGCTCCCAGGAGATCAGAGGAGCATCTCACATTTGTTGCTTCTGCACGAATTCCCTGTGAACACCTGACAGGCTTAAATGCAAGAGCATGTGCATTATTATTATTCCAGCAAAAGAGGTGGTTGCATTCTGGAGTCACAAAAGAGAAAATAAAAGGCAGTTTAGGGTGTGTCGGACTCCTGGTTATTACCTAGTTGTCATTTAGGGCTTTTGGGGCCTATCTTCCTCACATAAGTAAAAAAATTACTCAACTAATAGCAGCCTAATGCTGAATGCTACCTCTCTGATAGGGACTACTCAGCCTGCAGCCAAGCTCTGGGAGCCCACCTCTACCCCTCATCCCTGCCTCTCAGCCTGATCAGATCTGGCGTGCCCAACCCAGCCTTGTCTCCCTCTTTTTATTCAAGATGGGTCTTTCTTCCAGTGCTCCCACATGTTTTTACTCTTGCCATTCAATGCAAATATGAAAAGTGTTGCTCTTGCTCCTCCAGGGAATTTCTGTGAATATAAAATCCTAGTGTGTCCTTTCATTAGCGCATTCCTTATGGGTGAAGTGGCCTCCCTCTTGGCCACCACGCGTTCAGGACTGCTATCAATATTTTATGAATCACTGGTAGTATTAGCAGTGCAAAAGTTTTGTTCACTATGCTGTCTCCAGCATCTCATCCGCTTCCCGTGGTGCTAACATGTGACTTTATTAATGCAGATGGCAGACCTTCCCATTAGGCTTTTGTCTGTTACAGGAAACTTCACACCCCAATTACCCAGTTTTTAAAAGAAAAAAATGCAGAAAAATAAATAGAAAAAATGTCATTGCAACACTCGTGGCTGTTTCAGTCACACAAACTTCTTGTTAGTAATGGAGCATTTAGCAGTTTTTATACAATTCTTATGCAGAAGATGCTCTTCTTGACTGCAGTCAGAGTTTTGGTTTACCACAAACCAAGTGAGAAAACTAAAGGCTGGAATCATGCAACACAGGACAATCACTTGAGCTTTTACACAATATGAACTGTGTGCGTCAAGTTCACAAGCTGTTTGTTATTTAGTCATCGGCAGTCACTACATAGGCTGACTGTGTTATTTCATGGTACTGAGAGCTCTGGATAGCTTCATACAAACATAGGATATAACATTTATTTTTTCCTTACCTTCTCTTTCTTCTGACTCCCCCCAGTTCTTTTGTTGATTCCTTTTTTTAACATATTTTTCTGTTCTTCCTGCTCCTTTATTTGTGGTAGAGATCCCCACAATTCTCTGGGACCCCACTTGGCATACTTTGACTACCCCTCTTTTGACAGTTTTGCAAACTACCCCATCCCTGTGTAGGGCAGGTCATTTGCTGCTGGAAGCCTGACAGACCACTGGGAGACTGGCACAGGCTCTGCTGGCAGAGGTGACAGGGAAGGGACCTCTTTTCTGCTACCTGCACCTGAGTAGCTGCCAGCCAGCACCCTTAATATGACACCGATTTAAACAATAAAACTCTACATAGAAAATTCCTATTATTTCTGTAAGATGAAGTTACAGTGGCCTAAGAACATCTGACTGTGCAAACCCAGTCATGGGCCTTCTCCATGTTAGTGTGGGAGGGCACCTGGAAACCCTAGGAACTAGGAACACAACCTCAAGCACCACAGCTAACCACTTGGCCAAGCAGAAGAAATTAAACAGTTGAAAACCTCCATTTAGATCAACTGTTATCGTGCTGTGTACAGCTGAAAAAAACCAGAGGAACCCCAGGAATACGGTAGCAACCCCAGATGTGGACTTGTGAGGTGAGGGAGGTAGGATGTCACTGGGAATGCAGAAGGCACAGTTACATTATCTTCACCCATGTTCCACTTTCTGCCACAGCTTTCTCTTTGAGGATCTCCAAAACCTCATATACCTCCCCTCCCATGCCAAGGCCATCAGGCTTGTCATCCCCACTCAATGCTTCACTGCCTCTCTGCCTCACCCAGGCACTTGGTGGGCTGCAAACTGTTACCTTTGCCCCACCAAGACTAACTAATCTACCAGGAAGAACTGCTAAATACCTGGAGTGTAAACAGAACTAGGTTTGCAATTGTTTTGCTGCTCCCATTTCCCAGTTTGATGCTTCCTCCCAGCTGAGGAGCTGCATCTCTGCCCAAGCAGACAGTGTCACAAATTATAACTCTCGTCCAAGAAGACCTAATGATGGGGACTCTTATTTTATAGGATGACACAAAACCAGTGGGCCTGGATTCCCAAGATTATACTTTTGGACAACACTTAGGAAGATAAATAAGGAGACTAATTATCTTAATTTATTCCATAATTATTTTAATTATTAATCACTTCCTTCTTTCTTACCTATCATCAGGTCTAGAGGCAGGAGTGTTCCCAAGTCCTGAATGCAGGCTCTGCCCCCAGCATGCTCCCATGACTCACCAGGTTAGTCTTTATCTCTTCCCACACCTTTCATAACTAGACTTGAAACTGCATCATTGCTTCTGGGGATGCAGTAAGTAGGCTACACTATGCATATCTAAGTTGACTCACCTGAGAGAAGATGTCTTGTTCCTTCTGCATCATTCCCTCTGCAGATGGTTTTAGAGGACAAGAGGGCCAGCTCTTCTAAAAGCGGTGAAAGGTATAGGGCATGGCTGCTGAGTTAGCAAGTGAGTTCATCTTTTCAGGTGAAGAGTTTTTCAGTGGACTTATATGAGTTTAAGAAAGGCTACATAAGGGTTTTCACATGAGATATTTGCCCTTTGCTGCTTTGGCCAAAGGTGACCATGTAAAGCTGGGACCTGTTAAGGCAGCACCCGCCCAGCAGAGGCTGGCTCTGACTGTGCTGCCGGGCATGCACAGCACAGCCAAACTGTGTGACAGGGCAGCGGGAAGGGAGGTCAGTCAGGAGGAGAGGAATTGGGCTGAACACCTGGAGGCAATGAAGCCATATCGTGGCATCACAGGCACATGGGGAAAACAGCACTGAGAAGGAAGTGCTGGCTGAGGCATGAGCAAGAAGTAAAGCAGGGAAGAAGGAAAAGACAGGCAAAGAAGCTGGTGCTCATTCAGCAGGGATGTGCAGCAGTGAGGCCTGTTTTATACATACTAGTTGATAATATTGTGAATAGAAACTCAGGGAGACTGTGACCTCCATTTTACATCACACAGCCCTTCTCTGCCTTTTCCTGTCACCCACAGGCAGATAGGCAAGCATCTTTCTAGTGCTAGTTTCAGCATCAATAACAGTCACCATTTTCTAAGACCACAAATATGTAGCAAATAATAAACCCCACAAAACTCACAGAGGAAGGAGTTCATGACTAGAGACTGGGCAAGTTAAGTTCTGATGACACCAAATGTAAGTGAGGAAGAAGCACTCTCTAGGTGGAGATAGGAATGACATGTGTCAGAGATAGATAACTGCATCTGGGACTCTTCTGTTTGGATACAAATCAGATCCTGGATCCTCAAAGCTCAGGGACATCTCCCTGAGAGGAGATCATCTTCACTAATTACAAAATGAGATTGTAGTGCCAAACTGTAGAAACAGAAAATAATCTTGCCTTACCATATCAACAGCAAGCAGCTCCAAGTGTTATAGCTAGAAAGGTTTTCCAGAAAGACGAGATTTAATGGGACAGTGGTATCCTCTGCCATGTAAGCCTTGTGCTCTGCTTCCATTCTGCCCCTGTCATAGACAGGCCAATGTATGACAGAGGTAGAGCAGCCTTCCTTTCCTAGTAGCAGGATTAAGCACTGACCAAGAGGCTCTTTGTTATGACACAAACAGTAAATATGACTTTTTGCCCTTGAAAATATGTACAGTCTCAAACTGTGGTTTGCTCCCCACTCTTCTACATCTAATTTCTTTTTATCTGCTTCTATTTTCACCTGAGAACATTAAAGTGTTTCTGGCTCCATAAATAGGCACAGGGAAACTGCAGTGAAGTAGAAAGCTGAATTTTATCTTTCACCGAGGCTGTAATGCTTTAGCTTTCTGTATTGTGCTTTCAGTAACTCACTGTTATCCTTTAACCTGACAGCAAAAAACCTCTGAGTCTGTATCTGTTCCTGAAGAGGGAAATGCAAGGAGAGAAGGAAACACAGACTAATCTTTTTACTTCATAAGAGATCAACAAAGGAAATGTTCCATTTTTTATTCTATTTTTACAAGGTTTTCAGCTATTAACACAAGCAATTTATGCATACTATAAAAAATTATCAGGGCTGCCCTTTTAATAATTATAAGCAGATTTATTACAACTGAAGAGTTGTAGCGTATCTTGCTACATGAATTATTATGTATATTATCCTGGTTATTTACACATTGTAATTAACTGAGACTGTTTTGGTGCTTTGAAATTTGTGATTTGTTAGCACTTACAGCATTTACAGAGATATAAACATCTATAAAATGTATGGGAGTGTTAGGAATTAGGTTTGCTGAGGTCAAGCTATCATTCTGCTGAAAAGATAGTTTTCAATTTCCTCTCTCTAATCCAAGGGGGTTTTATATACACTAAATGTAAAATGGAATCATATTTAAAAGATTGACAAAAAAACAGCTTACCAGACTTTCTCTGTATATTAGTCCTAATTTTTCTCAGGCCTGAATGGATCATCATAATCACAGCAGTGAAAAGGCTTTTGCTGTCTCCCAGTCTCAAATTCAATCTATGCAGAATAAAGGAAAAAGAGATCTGCACAAGCATATCTTCTGCTGCTGGTTTAACCATGTCCCTTATTTTGTCCTGCTGAAATGGAGCAGCACTTTTAGAGGAGGTTGATGCTCACCTCTTGTAGAGAGATGGACTTTCTCATAAAGTGGTCCTATAGCAGATTGAGAGCTGTAGCCACCAGCAAGTCACCTCTGCAAGGATTAAGTGTACTGCAGTCATAGGGGAGTTTTAAGTGGCTCTGCTAATACTATTCACCCTCTACAGAAGAGATTTTCCTTTAAAAATGTTACAATTGACCAACCTCCACTGATCAGAGGCACTTGATTCTTTAAGATGTATTAGGAATAATTGGTGTTGGAGGAGGTTGGAGCTTTGACTTCCACGACATTTTATCAAACAACTGTCATCACAGGAAAGAGTACACATGTTGAAACACAAACCACAGAAATGCTTATAATACACCGGCAATGAACAGAATAGTGAGACAGAGGAAAATGTACTTCCTAGCTGAAATCCTGGAAGAGACAACAGCTGCAAAATAGTTATTCAGGTGTGGCTGTATCAAGTGTAAAGAGAGAACCCCAGTAAATGGATGAGATTAAAGTAGGATGAAATTACCAAAGGCTGGTCTTGTAACGTGGCTGTGAGATATTTCTGCTGCTAAACTACTGTTTTTTGCCCTGGTGATGGATTAGCAGCAGTTAACAAAGATAAACTGAAACAGAAATCTCAGAAGAGAGAATACAAAAACCTATGCATTTTGTCTGATATTTCTCATCCATACACACATAAATACTAAAAAATCAACTTGAATATAAAGACTATGTTTTCATACTTAGTAGATAGATGAAATATAGGCTGGCAAGCTGAGCTGCTTACATAGCTTCAGGATTTTGTGTTGTTATGGTGTCTGTACATGTACATCATGTGCTGATTTGAAGTGAGAGCATATTATGCAAGAAGCAGCTCATATTAAAATTTTCCAAGCCTGAAGCAGAATAATTTGAAAAAAATCCTAGATAATATGGTTTAGATGTTGCTGAGAATATGATTTGGAAAATATGTTGTTCTGCATGTATGAAACCAAAATCCTCATTATTTTCTAGAGAATGTCCAAGATTGTCAGGGTTTAAACTACAGATTGGCAATTTGGCTGAAATGGCATCAGCAGTGCCTCCTTCATCACTTTTATCAATTTACCCAAATCAGAACAAGACAAAATATTTAAAAAGCAGCATCAGTTTGCCCATGCCAAGTAGAGACAGCGTGCAGGTGCTGAATTTGAGCAGTCTCCTCTGCACCAGTTGGCCTCTATCAGGAAGCACCTCACTAGGAGTTACTCTTGCAGCTCTGACTCCTGGGGTTGTAGCACCAGGTGCCAGACCTAGGAGTGGTGAGACAGCATCAAAGATGTAGAGTGAGGTGAAGGAGACTGAGCTGATGAGGAAGGGGATACTGGAACAAGGAGCTTAAATTTAAAAAACAGAGGTGCACAGGGACAGGAAGAACATACGAGCTTCGTCTGGAGAGTGGGCAGAGAGGCTTGTGCTGATTAGACCCTATGAAGTCCTTGCAGTACCTAAATTCTAGATTCCAAATTTTCTGACACAGATAAGCAGAAGATTTTAAGCAGATTTTAATTCCACTCCCAGTTAATACTGTGATCTTGCCAATATCAACAATACTGGTCCTTTAAAGAAAGTAAATAATTCTTTGATAAAAGTCCTATTAATTTGCACAGATAAAAATCTCACGTGGCAAGGAGATGCAAAGATAGATTTATTGCACTAGACAACTATGGAAATAGGTCAGATACACGTTTTCTGGAAATTCGTGATGGTTGTCACGGTGTGACAGCTGCAGAAACAGTTGCAGCAAACCTTCCACTTTTATTTCTTGACCAGCTTTCTCAAATAGATTCCTCCTACAAAAATAAGAAGCAAAGTGCAAATTCTAGATTTTTTTTCCCCCTATAGTAATCAAGGCAGATTACAGGGAAAAAAAGAGAAGATATTCTCTGACAAACCAGGCAATGATGAGACCAAGAAGATTAGTCCTTACAAATGGATTCACAAAGTGTATGCCAAGTCCTTTAGGTGAATGCAGAGATTTTTAGAGCTGGGAAGAAACGAGGTTTCCAAAGCTCACTGGAGTGGCTGTTAAGTGGCTACCTGTTTGGTGGAAAGCGTTCCCAGCAAAGAGACAGATGGCACTGAGGTAGAAGAGAGAAAACATTCTGAAAATAACACATGCAGTCCATTAGGTAGGACAGCCAAAGGTGTTGCTGGACCACTGTACTTTGCTGTTATAGGTATGTACATAATACACCAGAATTTTTTTTCCCTTCATGCAATAAAAAAAAAGCAACAGCTAACCTAGATGTTTGTTGGCAGTCAGTGTCTGCAGATAAAAAGCAGCAATTCCTTTAGCTTGACAATGTTAAGCAGATGTGATAAATTTCTTTGCAACTGATACTGCTATCAGACAATAGTATTTAGCCTATTAGGTAAGTTGCCTAAGCATGATATTTGAATTAAAGCAGTAAAATCAATTTACTGATGTAAAAGAGTTAGGAAGCATTCCACAATATACAAGTGACCTCTGTATGAATAGCACAGGCTTTTTTTATAAATCACAGGGTTTAAGTTGTTATCACTTTATGGCAGTCCTTCACAAATCTTCTGCTTTAGATCTGATAAATTCCTTGTTTCAATGAAACATGCTTAAGACATTCTTTTTATTAATTTGTTTCATTGGACTAAGTGCCACCACATTTTGCTACAAGCAAACTGAAAACATATTTGCAGGAGTCTTCTGAATTATTAGTTTCTGAAATAGGCATTGGTTGGCTTTCACTGTTGTTATGGAAGATCTATTCAGACATGCTTCCTTGGGAAGTAGGACATTTCTTTGCCTTCCTTTAGTATAGGAAATCAGTTATTAATTACAATCAGTAACACTGATACATCCCTAATGCTTCTCCACCCACCCCTGCTGCAGCGAACACTAGACAAAGCTCTTGCAGACTAGCAACTCTGGTCACTGTATCTTTCCCACCTGGTGATTTTTGTTACCAATTATATCCTGTTGTGGTCATGAGACAGCTGTAAGATTACAGGAAAGACGCTTGCTTTCCCACAAAGGAGTGCACATGCAGAATTATGTAAAAAAGCAGGTGGGTGAATAGTTTCAAATGGATTTGTGATTCTGTAGTGTCTTCCAGTCTCTGCTTGAAGCACTTGCCCAGCTCTGTACTACATTTCTATCACTGTGCCTGGCATTAGGAGTGAGTGGATACTGCAACTGACATCAACAGAGGCACTGTTTCCTCCTTGTAAAACTACTTCCTCCTATTTCTGCATATGAAAGTTGACTGAAATTAATCAAG
>NW_020956380.1:173067-199066 GCF_003031625.1 Empidonax traillii
CCCCCCCCCCCCCCCATTCTCCCACTACTTATTACTACAGCCGTACTTTACCTCCAACAAGCTTTTTGCAACTATGTGAACTTCACTGTCACAGGTATCAAAACTGGTAGTTTAGCCTTAGCTCCACTACTTTTTCAGGAGACACAGTCATAGCCCTTTAATAGAACACAGAATTAATTCACATAAAGGGTGGAAGGTTGTTTTCAGCTGTATTTGTTTCCACCTTGTTGTGAAAGAAAACCACTTTATATTCCAAAGAGATTGATGAATATAACAACTTGGGTTAGATGAATTCTCTACCAGATTTCTTCTTGGTTTTGCTACCTGCTTCCATCCATCCCTCCCTGAGAATTTAATTGCTGGCTGCAGTTAAAAATACCATAAACTCAAGATCTGCTAATGAGTTAAGGCTTGAAGTTGATCAGAGATACTTTAAACCTTTTATGATTAAAATCCACATTTTTGAACCACATTTATTTAATTTAATACACTTAATTTTCACCAAATGTATCACACCAAAGAAAAAGATTCGCACAACATCAACCTTCATTTCTCCCCCAGGAGTGTGTTCTTAAATAAGTACAGACATGTTCCTTCAGCTCCAGGTAAGCAACCGAAGAGGATGGTCAGATACACAGAGCAGGAGAGGGTGACATTGGCCAGCCCTGTTTTCATTTAGTCCCACACTCACAGGCCAGTTAGGTTTTGTTGATTCTTTTGCTGTCTGGTTTGCTGACAAGAGACTTGTATCCAAAAGCAACTGGATTTTACTCCTTGCAGTGAAGTTGTTCCACATAGGTTATATTATGCCCTTTGTTAGGCTTACAGCTGGTGGTCTTACTCCAAGGGTTCAAAGGATATTTTACACATTCTTCTAGCTCTCCATGGAAATCAGAGGAAGGAGAGGGGAGCAAGCACAAGGAAACATTCATAGAGCACACAACTGAAGGTATCTACATGGTGTAATTAATTAAAGGTGTGTCCTTCAGTTTGATATTCTGAATCACCTTCAAGAGAAATCTGCCTTCACACAGACTACCCTTAGCTGTCTCCTACGCTAGACTGCCAATAGTGCCCAATAAACACTACTACTGTATAAGTAATGCCTACTTATACACACTTTTCAGAGGTATGTGCCCCTAGTCTAGGTAAATATTAAAAGTACAATATAAATGAACACACTGCAGCCACCTTCATGCCTAGAAAGATACCACATATCTCACTCAAGTTTCTTCTGTAAGACATCACTTTTGCCCTTATGCCAATGCATGGGAGCAGATCAATAACCTCCTCCGACACAAAAAATAGTCTCCCAGGGCAGCCATAGAGGATCCCAAATAATACAGCTCTTTGGTTTGGAGCTCTTTCCTTTATGCTTTTCATTCAGGTCTGACAAGACCAGCCCCCTGCAGTGTTGCAGTTTCTAACACTCAATTCTCGGATTTCAGGAGTGTTGAGGGAAAGGTAAAATACCTATGCCTGCTAAAGGAAAGAAGTTAGTCCTCAACTTCCCATGATGACTGTAAGAACTCTTGGTTCCTTGGGTGCTTTAACCCAAGAAGAGATGTAAGGAATCATGTTAGTAAACTAAATTCTACACCATGCCCAAATTATTTTTCAGTACTAACAATTATGTGCTGCTAGAAACAGTCTGAACCTGAAGCTTCTTGATGAATTCATTCGGCCATAATATTTTGAAAGCACACACTCTCATTGGAGCAAAAAGAAAATGTTTGAAAAAAATACGCACTCTTGCTTAAAAACCAGTCAATGTGCAACTTTTCTATCAGACTGCACTTTAAGCTGAATAAAATATCACTTAAGACTCCTCATAAAAGTTTATCTGCAGTCAGGAGAATAAGATTCTGAAACAGTCTTCTAACAATCGAATGGAAAAAACCACAGAAAACTTTGCTGTAAAATAGAAACAAATTCACTGATGGACATACTGTTGCTTGTGGCAGTAGAATATTCAACTATGATCTCATTTTTTCCCCCAGTCCTTAACAAGAGACTGTTACTGTAACAGCAGCATCTTAAGTAAACCCAACAGTATGCTATATTAAAAATATTTCAGTTTTAGATGATGTACATGCAGTCTTATATGAAAATGGAAAGAGTCACTGCCTCTCAAAAGGGCACAGCACTCATGAGAGAAAACACTTCAGAATGGTGGATACACCAGATGGATTAGCAGAGGGGTACCTGAGAATTACAAGGGCTCTTGGACATCACAGAGATGCAATAAAAACAACATCTGTTATACCTGTAACTCGTATCTGTCATATCAGATTCTTATTCTGGCTTCTAAAGGGTTTTGGATTACAATGAAGTACTGGCACCAACTCTAACAACATCCACTCGTTTGAGAACGCATGAGTGGTGTTCAATGAAACAGGACTTCTCCATCTAAGTGTCAATATTCAATGCCCCTCACTGAAGACAAATGACTCAAATACTATTAATAATCTGCAAGATTCTAGCACACAAGGTGGTTGTCTGTCCACTGAGCCTGTCCACTGTGACAGGCTTCAGAGCAAGAAGAAACTGTTGCCTTCTGTGCAACAGGTCCGTCTCACAGCCATAAACATCTGCAACAGAATGTACTGGCAAGAGGGTCTGAAGTCATGAAGCAGAACCCAAAAGAGAGAAAAACGTGCCAGCTAATTGTGACTCAAGTCCACAGCTGGCAGAAAAATGGGCTCCAATGCATTTTGTGACAAACTGCAAGTGATGCTGGTCAAGACCTGCTAAAGTCTGTATAACCACTGGGTTCTAAACCACCACCAGTTTGAAAAGGACACAAAAATGGACCCATCCAATTGCAAATCACCAGCTGCAGGAAGAGGCACAGTCAGCTCTGAGGCACTACAACAATGCAACAAGCTACATTAGGGAGTAACTGGCAAAGACTGCATTAGCTTCAGGTTCAAGAGATAATATTACTATTTTGATTGTATTTCTTCTATATGGACATGATAAAATACCCAATTACCTCAAAATTTACCATAGGACAGCTGAAGTGACAGTATATACAGAACAGGCTTATATTTAGCTGTGTCATGAATTTACTTGTAACCATCTTAAATGCGGACCCATTCAGTAAATCAGACATCTTGTCTGGAACTGTACAAATGCAATAAAACCATCTCAAACTCTCAATAAGAAACAGCAATCAAATTTTTTTTTAAACCACTTTATTCAAACCTGAGCACCTCAATATAAAACTAAACACTGGTGAACTGTCATTTTCCTTGCTAAACCCAGATTACTGCAAATTTTAAATCTGCACAAGTAAGTTTCTATCAGTTCAACATTTAAATAGACTAATTCATCTCTTCTGACACACCTTGTAGATTTCATATAATGAAAATAACTAAAAGAATTAGTGCAATATACTGGACTGATCAAAATAAAATGTACTTTGGAAAACAAAGTTGCAAAGTTCATTACTGACAGACAGCAGTACTTATGTTACAGATACAGGAGCATCATTTATTACTGTTCTAGCCATAAAGGAAGAACTCAGAACCCCCTTTGATTAGAGAGGAAAAAAGTTAGCTTTAAGTAACTGTACATTCTGTATACCTTTAAGCAACTCTTAAATATTACAGAAAGTATTAAACAAATGTAGACTACAATGCAGAGTACCTATTTACAGTACATTAATATCCAAATTTAAAATCAAGTTGGATGTACATAATCGTTAGTGCACTATTTTTTTCCTTAGGGGAAAAACAAACTGTAATGGCCAGCAATGATCAGAAACAAGAAAAGTCACAGACACCGAGTTTGTTGTGGTTTTACTTGAAGAGCTCTTACAGTTTGTAGAGGGAAAAAACCCCATATCCTAAGTTGTAGAATTGAATTTACTGGTCTGTACCCTCTGAAAAGATTAGAAATTAAGTTAAACTTGATTCATCACTAATTCATTAAGATAACTAACTGGGTTGGTATAATTTACATACAGTGTACCAACTAAAACTCCACTGTCTGGCAAGCATAGGATTCTTAAAATTGTTAATGCAAGTATTATTTGTAATTAAATTATCAAACTATGGAATGTATAACTAAATAGTGGATACCTGCAGAAACAACTGGTTGCATCAATACTTCAGGTAAGTTTAAGTAATTTTTAGACCCTGTTTCTAAAAAGGTTTAAAGCACAATTGAGAATTATGAAAAGACCCAATTCTATTTATTATAACAGTGATCAGTATTGAGGCTACAGGAACTGGCCAATCAGGTCCAAAGAGAGCAGTTCTTCTATACCCCTAATAATAACAACAACTGATTTTGAAAATCTTTCAACTCAAGGAAGTTTATTCCGCTTCCATCTCTCCTCTACTGCTGAAACATTATAGCCAGTGGTGGATACATGCATGTTAAAATTTTACGTCAAAAGAAAACTCTGTATCATGAACTTGACTATTATCATAAGTCTCTTCGCTGTTGGGAAGCTGTACTGGACCAGGTTAAGCACTCCAATTCCATGGTTATTAACAGTTAGGAAGCAGAAGAATATTCAGAACAGTTTAAAGCCATTGATCTTTTAGTTACTACAACATTGACTCTTGGGTGGTTGTGTGGGTTCAGTAAGGTCTACTCCTCTTCCTCTGGCAGAGCTGGCTCCTGCATTCTGTGGTTCATTCTTGGGCAATTTTTTCGCTGTAAGATGAACAGGAAATAAGAGTTAAAACAGATTTTACTAAGATTAGATCACCTGAGTACACAAAGTCAACACATTATTACTCTATAAGCATATCATTATACTCACTATATAATTGGATTTGATTCAGTGCATTGGTAATGAAAGAAGTTAAGGCACTTAACTTCTTAATGATTAACTCCCTTATCTATGATTTCCAAGCATCAAATGCATTAGTAACTTGAGCAGTAAAATATATCTGCACAGGTGTGCTATGCCAGCAAATGACAGCTCTTGTGGGAATACACCCACTATGGAACAGGCTTTAAGATCAGAATGTTAGTGAGAAAAGACAGAAACACTGAAAAGGTACAAAACACAGACAGAAATGGGTCAAACTAGTTCCCACATATCCAGCCAAAGTATTTGCATACAACATATAAAATGGCCCTCAGCACCAGATCAAGCCTCTCATCTATTTTAAGCTGTCTCTTTTCTCCAGCTCTTATGAATCAATTGACCAATAAATTTCTTTGTTGCCTTCGTATCTCGAAGGTACCTCCTCAGTCCTGACATGAAAAATAAGGGCAGCAACTGTTGCCTTTCTGAGCAGTAGCTTCTCCTAGATTTCTTCCATCAGAAAATTGCTTATTTTAACCATATAAGTCCGTAAAAGGACTTCCATGGGCCTTTCTTGCACATGAACTGGGATCCAGCAACCACCCCTGTTCTACAGCTTGGCTGTAGAATCCAAAAGAATTACTTCAGTCAGCCTTTTAAATAAGAGTTTTTCCTGAAAGGAACAAAATGCAGCCAGAAAAACAGCAGAGCACACATCAACAGTATGCTGTGGTACTAGATAATCTCAGGGTGCTAAGTAATCTAGGTTTCCTTTCCCACAAAAGGGTGGAGCAGAGGAATCTTCTGGATTCCCTTCCAACTTGTGCTGTCCTACAGTTCTGTGATAAAACCCAAGAATTCACATGGTACTAAGCTTTTGAGACAGCATAGAGGGACAAAGCACCAGTAGAAAAATGCCTTCAGAGCACTGTGATTTTGAATTCTAGAACTGTATCTAGAAACTCAATTAACATTTTTCTTAACTGACAGTTCTTGAATGAACTCTAAAGCAGTCAATTTACAAGCAGCTGTAGCATGCATCCCATAATTCTGTCAGTGTTCTCATTTTTCTATTTTCTCCCAGTTTTGAAGATCATATTTACACATGGTCCTGAGAACTGCGCCATGTTCTGCTGGCTATTCCAAATTCCATGTAATACTTAGAGACTCCAAGATTTCCTTTCAGAGCCCACTGTTGCATAAATCTTGTTCTGATACACAGACAAAGCTGAATTTCACCCCACTGATGCAAAAGAATATTCACATGGGCAACCAACAGTGCAGACAAAATACTCAGTTATTAGTTAGCCATGGTTTTCCTCAAATTTACTTTGTATACTTCATTAAAATATGGAGATGTAAGAACTATTGTTGAAACATCAAATCACAAAAAAACCCCAAACTCCAACGTACTTAGTGATTCATTTTTTTTTTTTTAAACAGGATGCAAACTGCATCATTAAACACATTAATTCTGAAATTTCACCAGAATGGTGCAATTGAGCATTTCTGTATCACAAAATGCAGGCCTATCTTGAACAATTTATGAGAAAAATATACTTTCCTGTCAAAGAGTTATGCATTTGTGTCTGTCCCCCCTCCCCAAGTATTTATAGTTAATATGAAGGAAGTACTTGTCATAAAGTGTTGCTATAGTGATAATTTAATTCAAATTTAATTTGAAGCTCATCACAAATTATCTTCTGCTTTTCTGACTTGAAAAGCAGAGGGTAAGAGCTCTTTAGAAACATTTAATTTTAACAGCAATGATTTTTCCCCACAGAAAACGTGTTGGAGAGGTCACTGTATGGTGCAACATACAGAACAGATTTAATGAGGTTATTTGATGCTATACATTACTATTACTGCGCAGCAGAGCTCCTACTGTTATTAAGGTTATTATTTAATACACTAGTGAGTTAGTGACTGGTCAAAAATGTATTCTTTCTTTTTCCTCCCCTTCCAAAAGTTTAGCAACAATTAAAATACAATTTTGGTTATATCAATGGAATACACAAAATTTCTTAATGTATACTTACTATTACATGTTAGCAACTTTACAGAAATCCCTAAGATTACGTTAGGTCTAAAAATTATTAGTAAATTTACTTTCCACATGCAGGGTCCTTTACTTATTATTTGGACAGTGAATTTAAGCACACATTGCCATCTTTGGCACAACTTTTGGATCTCAGACAGCTACCTAAACAAAATTAAACAAATAAAAGGTCCTAAAGAAACTTCAGTGCCAGAAATAATTCAGGTTACATAAAAAGACCTCGGGTTAGGAACACTGCAATGGTCTGATTCTCATGAAAAAAATTCTCTTTTAGTTCTTAGTTTGTTCATAAACTCACCAATTGCCATGAATATTTCATTTACGTTCATAGATGTTTTGGCAGATGTCTCC
The DNA here is from genome assembly GCF_003031625.1 of Empidonax traillii. Taxonomy (NCBI): domain Eukaryota; kingdom Metazoa; phylum Chordata; class Aves; order Passeriformes; family Tyrannidae; genus Empidonax; species Empidonax traillii. Next base: position 180,246 of record NW_020956380.1, read on the forward strand.
ATGAACAATAAACTGTTGTCATCTGCATAAGCCTGTGCTTCCTGCAAGTTAAAATAAAAAAAAATTACTTCACGAAAAAAATTAAAAATCACATAATTAATAGACATTGTTCTTTTACTGCTACTAAGGAACAATTTCTATACTGTTTTGAAAGAAAGACACTTTGCTGAAACACTCATGTGACAATGTTATTCATTAGCTATGGAGAAGTTGCGATTTCATCAAGCAGCTAGATAATTAGAAATGCAATCTTAAAAAAATTCTTACTAATCACAAAAATATCCAGATAGAAACATATCAGGTAAAATTAAATTAAAATATTTATAAAAGGGACAACCCAATCCAGAACACTAGCTGTGATAGCAAGAACAAATGAGCTCCAGAAAGTGCCATCAAATGTCAGCAAGCCCATTATTACCCTGGAAAGAAGGCAGTTTGCAACTATCTTTCTCGAACCCTTCAAGCACTGGAGCAGATGGATCAGAACAATTTCATTATCCTGATAGAAATTCAAAATTGTAACAAATAGGCAGTATTAAGTATTTTGCCATGTTATCGCCCTTTTTCAGCGTGAATTTTCATCTCATACACTGCTCATAAGAACTTTACTATTTTTGCCACTTCCTATTACTCAATTCAGCTGAGAATCCCCATATTCTTATGATTATGTAACTGCCTTTGCATTCAATAAGAAATCTACAGAAGAGCCAAACTACAAGAGACCTATGATGGAAAAAATAACCTACAGCATTCTATAATTAAGTGACATCTGCTAAGATGTAACTATACCTGAAACAACACACTAACAAATACCTAGAAATCTGTGATTTGCAATGAGAAAGGACTGTCAAGCCTGCAAGAAGCCCAAAAATCCACATTAGCAAAACCCCTAAAATTTGAAAAATATTAGGATTCTAATTGTTCAAAAAATGTAAAGGTAGGTCTACTTTGGTAGTTAAATTTGATTACATGCTTGACTGCAAGACCTCATATCTCATCACATATCAAGTTTTTGTTAAAACCCACAATTTTTCCTAAAATACAAAGATCTTCTGTCACATAGCTTTATGTCACAACTGACATGGAAGTATAAAACTACAAAACTGAGTTGCTGAATTCTGGCAGAAAAACACCTGAACCACTGCTAACCTTCATAATTCTACTCTGTATTTGCAAAAGGATTCACTACTATACACAGCAATATATCACACAGTGACACCAAATACAGATTAAAAACCGTAACAGAATTAACAACTAATAAATACTATCTTAATTCAAATTCAGTCAATCATGAATAGACCAGAACTACCAGCAGTAAATTTTTTATTCATTTTGGAAGCTACTTTCTGATGACCTAAATAAACTTTCTAGAAGACAGAATGCAGCAGTGAGAACATAGATATAAATCACTAAACTGAAAAAAATGCCACGAAAAGCACAATTAAAATTTGAATACTGCTTCAGCAGTACAGCCTAAGGAAGTTAGGCAAATCAATCAGCTTTGTATCATATAATAATCAAATTCTCTGGCTGAGAAGTCAGAATAGTTTGCACTGAGTTACTGCCATCTCATCAGTTGAAACTTCTACTTCCAGTAGAAGACAGAGGTCACATCAAAGAATAGATAATTAATTAGCCTTGAAGATACTCAAATAAATAAGTTATTCCTCCAAGTCAAACTTAATTATTCAAAAAAGTCTATTGCTACATATCACTTGTACAGAAGTAAGTTTTTCAGTAGCATGTATAATTTAATTAGTCTCAGCTGATGTTTATATTTAACAGCATGACCTCCATAACAACTAGCTAGGCTATGCACATAAGCTCCTCCTAGATTTATTTACTATCTATTCAAACAAAACGATATTTCTATGAATAGAAGTTATATACATACCTGGAAATCCACAGCTCTTTTGTTAGCTAGATCAGCTTTGTTTCCTGCTAAAGCTATTACAATGTTAGGACTTGCTTGTCGCTGAAGTTCTTTGACCCAATTTTTCGCTCTGGCAAAGGACTCCTGTTAATGATTGCAAAATGATGCAACTGAGTTTTATTATCCTTTTGTACTCACCTATTATCCCCATCTCTGTTATCTACACTTCAAGCACAAAAGGCCAAATGCAAGGCTGCTACCTTAGTCCAAAGGCACACTCCAAATCTCCAACTGAGCTTTTAAAACAAACATTCCTACCTTAGTTCTCAACTGTGCTTAGTTGGGATAATGCTGAAAAAAATCAAGTAAAGATAGGAAGATCTTTATGTAGACAGAGTAAGGAAAGAGAAGTAGTTAAGAGATAAAATGGGAATTTCAATTTCTCTAGAGGAATCAAGTGTATGAACAGCTATATTGAAAGAGTCTCAAAATTACTTACTAATTACCGAGCACTACTGATTATGGTACATAATTTCTGGGGTTTTTGAGAGTTTTGGTTTTTAAGTCTCATTTTATTAAAAACAAGTGAAGTTTATCAAAATTCAAATAAAAAGAAATTAAATAACCTTAAGTTTTGGTCTCAAAGGCTTGTGCCACCTTTCCAATTCCTACCTGCAATCTGTAATAATACAATATTAAGATGTCTTTCACTATCAGAAATAAAACTGCCACCAGCAATGTGGTGAGAGTAACAGCTCATACTTGGTGAACTGATTTAAAGGTGGGTTTGAAACATTTTTACAACAGAATTTACTTTCTCATTCTTTATTAAAAAGAAGAAAACCCTCTAGAAATGGTCTTTTGACAAAAAAAGAGTTTATAGACACGAATTAACATTACATAGTTCAACATGAAATGAGCAACCTGGTCCACCAGAAGATATCCCTGCTTATGGCAGGGATGTTGGACTACACGACCTTTAAAGGTTCCTTCCAACCCAAACCATTCTGTGATTCTATGAAATCATGAACTGATTCACGCAGGTCAGTGAGAAAAACTAAGGAAAGGTCAACACAAGACTAACTTCCAAATGCCCCTTGTGCCTGCCTATCATAGTACTTACCTCATTTGTAATGTCGTATACCACTATAGCTGCTTGTGCTCCTCTGTAGTACATGGGTGCTAAACTGTGGTATCGCTCTTGCCCAGCTGTATCCCAAATTTCAAATTTTACCGTTGTATCATCCAGACATACAGTCTGGGTTAGAAAAGCAGCTACAAAAAAGACAGAGGTGCTGAAACCAGAAGTCTGCTTATATCTCTACATTCATACAAAATTATGCTCACAGAGATGCAAATATGATTTCCTTAAACAATTCCAGCCTACTATTGTAATGTTTTAACTAAGGTTTAATGCAAGCATTAGCTGACAGACAGTAACTGATCAACACAGAACAGTCAATTAAACAACCAGACTTTCCTCAAGTTAAAGACATAAGAAAGGAAGAACTGGAAAGGTTTCCCTTTTTTTTTTTTTCTGTAATAGTGAATCTGAGTAACCATAAGCCTTCTTTTAAACCTTCTGGATACATTTCATCCTGCTTCAACACACTGTATTACAGAGTACCAGTAACAGTATCCCATCATGCTATAATCCCACAGTTCAAATATTTTCAGTTCTACACATTTAAATCACTTAAACAGTATCTTAAAGCTTTGATATTCAGCTTCTGACAGCTTCACCTTAGCTAATGGCCATGGAAAAAAGAAGCACTTCTCAAAAGTTCTTGTTCTTTAAGCAGCATGACTTTGCAAGTGATTAATGAGTTAATAATAATCATAATAATTTGCACGAGTTAATGTCAGCATAATTTCAACAGCCTGCAGTTTCAGGGCAGCTTGCATCCATTGCCACTACAGCCAAATGCATTACCATAAATAATGTTCTTCCAGTTACAGAAAAGAGTAAGTAATTTATTCCAAGTCTTCAAACAGTTACTCCTAGTAGAGTTTTCCATTAAGATTAAGGTTACATGGAGGCCAAGTACCCACACAATATAGAAACTAACATTACAAAATTAAGGAAAGCCCACTGCTTGGTTGAAGTGGGGACTCTCATCATTGAGCATACTGACAGACTGTGGACAATTTAAATCAAAGGTCTAAAGGGACACTGACCTGCCTGCATACCTGGGATGTTATCCTGTCCTACATACTCCGAGACATCATAGCCTATGAATCATTCCAAAACTGCTGCAACCTTCAACTTATTACAGAAGCCAAAAGCAAGCCGATCTTTCTTTGTAAAGGACATTGTAACTAGCATACAAAAGTGTCCCTATTTCAGCTGAGAGCCAGCAGCTGCAACTTAGTTGCCGGCTGGGGTTAAACCATGACAAAAATCTGACTCCTTAAGTGGTCAGGTGCTCGTGCTTCAAGGGTATTAACATCCATCACAGATGAGCAGGCAAGCAGGAGAAGGTAAAGGCTTTGATGTTCCAGTGTTAAATCCTCATAAAACTCTCTAAATGCTAAATATCCAAGTATCAGTAAAACGGGCTCCACTTGGCATCTCCTTAAGCAGCCCAGAACCAAAACAGAATGAAAAACACATTCTGCACTAAACTAAGGGCTTCCTCCTCAGAAGCAGCTCAGTATTATATTTGTCCAAGGCAGAGACAAGATGTTAAGTAAGCGGACTTTCAAGTTCTTACAGACATTATTCTCTTAACAGAAAAATGCACTTAAACTCCATAAATGAAGGTATTTACTTGGGAAGAGAACTAAAACAAGATGTTTATTCTATGACATCCTCATTTTTGTCAAAAGAAACACTTCAACCACCTTAAAACACCTGCTAATTTTTGCAGAACAGGTATCTTTCCTGTATCTTGCAAGGCCATAGTAAATTGACAATTAATCAACTGTGTTAATTATCTGAAAGCCTATCATCCTTAACAGCCACACTTATGTCTTAAGCAACTAACAAGCACTGCTACACTAGTCTGAAGTGGCAAAAACACACCACTACCATCCAACATGCCTGCCTTTAACTTCACTCCCTTTCAGATGTTTTTATTCAGATTCACAATGCACATAAGCCCCTCTTTGTTAAAAGGCCCTTCTGTATACAAAGAAAATTATGCCTTGGGCAACTACAAGCTACACAGTTAGCTTTCTCTATAGAAAACTTTTCCCAAATCCCAACACTGCTGCATTTAATATCTCTCAGCTGTATTATATGGCATTTTGGTTTTTTCTATTTTATACCGAAGAGGCCCAAGTTAATACAAATCACACTAAATGCTATATATCTGAACTTAAACTTAGGCTCTTGTTTAACTTTTGTATAGATTTTAAAGAGTGTAACACATTTTGGGTAATCCCAAACAGAAACACTAAAACAAGAAAAAGCTAAAAGGAGGTTAAATGGAGATCACTGAAATGGAACAATGAAGTTCACTTAAATTTAACGGGTATTTAAAAAAAAATCTCACTGATATTGGAAAGTTAGTTCACTATAGATCTTTGAGAATGCTCTGTGTTACTGCACAGTTGTATGAGAGAATACAGAAACCTTTCCCAGTAACACCTACTCTAAAGCCATCATAAAATGCACAAAGCCAAGTGTGCATTAGTAAGATTGTTAAAGGAGAAAATATGTGGTTCTCCAGGTATGCTCACAGATACACAAAATAAATAATGTAACAGCTAGAAATAGCACATAAGAAGAATGCAGTGAAACTCAGCTTGTATTTATTTTTGTTAACTTTGCAGAGTTTTTACTTTTCAACAACTATTGGTGTGTGAAGACACATTCAGCCCACTGAAAGGGCTTCCCATAAATATTACAATGGAACAGACTGACCCATGCAAGCAGCAACTACTGGAGAATATCTATCAATCCACAAAAATCCATATTTTTTTAAGTCTTTATGCTGTTCGGTAGTTTACAATAAGTTTAAATGTATCCAAGGAGGAATACAGCTCAAAGCACAAACAACTTCAAAATACAATATAACATAGGAAATCTGTCAAGGGGAAGAGTGGCATAAAATCTGTTCACAGTTAAACATTCTAGTAACCAGCACCTGTTTTGTTTTACATTGACAAAATGTAAAAACAACATGTTAAATTCTGTGATTACTAAGAAAGAAAGGTATATCCAGAAATGTAGCAAGTTCACCCAAATCAAAAGCAAAGCCAGGATGCACATATGACAAACACAAGCTTCTGTTTGCAGCATTTTTTTTTAAATAGGAACTAAGCTCTTAACTCTTAAGCAGTCATTTCATGCATTAAGCACACACCACAATTAAAACAGCCACACATCCACTCACAAACAAAACCTAACATGGAGCCTGGGTTTCAAAACTACACAGTTCAAGAACATATTTACTTCCTCCACTTGACGTGGATGTTTGCTACAGCCTAGTGCCAACCACTTTTAGCTTAGGAAGTTACAGATACAGGGCTCAGATTTAATCCTTGCTGTCAATGACCCACTGTAGAAGTGCCATTACATTAAAGGTTGTCAAGGGCAAGGACAGTACATAAGCTCAGTTCAAAACAAGAGGATAATTTTCTCACCTCCAATCGTACTTTCTTGAAACTCATGAAACTGTCCTTTTACAAATCGAAGCACCAAACTTGATTTGCCAACTGCAGACTCTCCTAAAAGTACTAGTTTGAACTGGCAAATTTTATTTCCAGCATTTGGCCCATTGGGTCTTGTTGCTCCTCGATTAGCCATGTCCAAATTAGAAAGAAGTCCTTTATTTCAACAGCTTTTGAAAGCAAGTTCCAGGATTCAGACCTCAGTGGTTCTTCTGCCAGTAACAACCTATTTGTGAAAAGACAGTGGGTGGTATTAGATTTACAAACCAAGTAAGAAAAATCTCATTCACTAATGAAACATGTACTACATATAACTTGATCTAATATTTACCAAAGTGAACAGTCCAGAGTATAGCTACCATCGCTGCTAAGTTGTCAACTACAGCCAGAGTTTATGACAAATGAACCAGTTCTCTTCTTCAATATCTAGTCTTCCCATTACAGCTTCGAATTAGGACATTGAAATTCAATTATGCTACTTCTTGTAAGACTTTGGTCTCTTATTTCTTAGGATATTAAGATTTAAGTATAATACAACATATTCAGACTTTGAAATTATTGGTAAAATATCAAATTACAAGAAGTAATAGTTTTTCCATAATAATGCCACTGCTAACCAATATTCCAAAGTTGTCACTAAAAAACGATGCTAAAAAACTGAGCAATTTGGGAAAGCCCAAACACCACAGTAAGTTCTCTTTAAGTGTGAGTTGTCAACTCACTTTTATCAAATCAAATTTCCTTACAGATCTTCACATACAAATCACTGATACATTCCATAATTAACAACTGTACTGAGAAGCAACAGTAAAGCCTTCCCTATGAAGATAACCAGATTTTTCTTGACCAATAAGAATTCCAGATCACTTTGTAAAAGCCACCAGAGAATTATGATGATAGATTTCTATTTCCAGTACTAACACGTCCTAACAGATCAGTATTCACAACAAAGATCTTTGTTAAGAAAAACTATGAGCAGTGTATTCCTTAGTCTGTCTCCTTTTCAACTCCTTAAAAAGACCTTACCCCCAATATTTATTCCTATGGACAGGGAAGCCTTTAGACTCTGCTGGTATCACTTCTGAGCCCAATATTTATGCTTTTGCACACGTAACAGCACATACGAAACAAAAGCCATGCCAAAACCAGCCTATAACTTCGTCCTACTCCAGCTGATTATTTACTTGAATTGTGCACACTTTGTGGGGATACAGCTTGTCTAGTATCCAGGATGCAAGAAAGTCAGTTTAGATTGCATTCTCCTAATGCAGGAAATGGCTTCAATACTTAGCTGCAAAAAGGTAAGCAAACATAACACTTTCAAATGACTTTTTCTTTACTCCTACTGGTAAAGCCACTACATTTTAAACCAAGCAGTAGTCTTTAGCCATCTTCCTATTTCAAACCCCTTGGCACACAGATCAGGCACTTGAGCATTCCAGTTTGCCACACGCTGAGCTCAGACACTAAGCCTTCATTATCCTTCCTAACTCTCCCTCCTTTCGTAAACTCAACCCAAGTCCTGAAGAACCTTATTTCCTGTAAAGTGCTTCAGCACTCTAGCAGAACTCCATCCTCTGATAAGATACTCCCTCACAATGCTAATTTTCATGGAATAAATGAAAACAAAAATCTAAGCATTACTTACTGAATTATATTCCAGTTGAAAAACAGGTATTCTATTTCTCAGTGTACACAGAACTTGAACACAGATCTTAAAAAAGCATTGTTAATATCCTAAAGACACTCCTATTTGCTCACATTGCTTCTTTTCTCATATCTCTCAAAATAATTTAGCTTGTTTCAGGTAGGATACTACAATTCTGTATTCTGTCCTGAGTTTGTGTCCTATTTGACTATTACATCTTCCTTAAATCAAAAGATACATATATTTTTTAAAATTTTAGTTGTACAACAGTCTACTAAGTATCACATTTAAGATGTACATTCTTACAAACACGTCAAAGTGTACCACAGCAAAAGAATGTTCCTATGAAGCAAAAAAGCCTTTGCATATCTCACATATGCATATCTCATATTAATTCCATATTCAGACTATTACTCATTAAATTAATTTTGGTGCACTATTTCAGAATACAGGAATGGATTCAGTTATTTAAAAAATACTAGGCCTTTTATCCTTACACCATAAAACAACAATTCATGCACTGCTGGTGTGCTGGTTCTCCAGCAAGACTCTGCCACCTCCATACTGCTGAAATATGGATCAGAAGTTGTGGAGCAATTTGGATAAAAATTGATCAGTGACAACAGTTAATCTCTCCCTGATTATACTACAATAGAGAAAGTAAGGCATAGCCAAAATATAGGTAGTTCAGAATACTATTAGCCATTTGTTTATCTTTTCTTTTGGAAAATGAATGAAGACAATTACTTCTGGTTTAAAATGAAAAAAACCCCATCTGTTTGCTGTAGCATTCCAGTGTGTTTGGACAACTATGAAATAATTTAAACCCCTTTAATCTTAATACATCCCATGTTTTTCTAGACTCTGCAGCATTCATAAAGACATAAGAATGACATCCAGTGACTGTGCAACTTAGTACTCTAGGGAGCAAGTGACTTCTGGATGACACACAGTGAGGAAATCAACCCACCACACTGGTTACTCGCTGTGACTGCTTTTTTGCTTGCTGTTCCCCACACTGAGAGCAAAAGGAGGTACAACAGAAGAACAGGCAAGACTGATTCAACTCACATAATATTTACCTGTTTCAATTGGCCATTTAAAGCTTCTAGTTATTCAGATTTATATCACTTACGAAACAGTAATTACTACCCCTTGCAAAACTCCTTCCGAACACAAAGTTGGAACAGGTTGTCAAGAAAAATATTTACTTCAGTTTTCATAGGTGCCCAAGGTAAAGAAGCTGTAGCTATCAGAGAACTTCAAAGTTTACACCCTTACAGCGTCCCTCCCCCAGAATCATTCTAGACACTCACGCACCATGCACAAAAATAACCAGCTGCAAGGCCGATAGCAAAATCTAAGAAACATACTGCAAACCTCATTCCTTTGATAGTCACATCAATATTTCTAATAAATTAATAATCAAACCTACTACAGTCATGCCACCCACTTTATAACAGCTAAGGATAAAATAAACACAAGACTGAAAACCTGATGGAGCACATCCAGATGATTTTGATATATTAAAAAAGTCACTAAGACCTTCTGTAAGTGTATATTGAAACAATCATGTTTTGAAGTTTCAGATGATGCTAAAATTCTTTAGTTAAAGTTTACAACATGGCAGTATACATATACAAAAGGCAAGGAAAGCATTTCCTTAATCTGAAGGAAAGAAGTACTATAGTTTGACACAGAATGTGTCACATCTGTGAGCTCAGCATAGTGCCTCACAAGGATTTAGAAGTAGATTTCAATGCTACTAACCCCATGCAAACTCCAAGCCTCAGGTAATTTTCATTCTCCCATTCCTTAAATTATCAGTAAAATACAAGGCTTGAGAACCAGAGGTGAATACTCAAGTCAGTATCCTACAGATACACTGAAAATTCAAGTATTTTTTGACAGATCACTTTCAAGACAATTCTGAACGCTTACTCAAGGGCTTGTCTGCCATACCTATTTTTTACCCTTAACTCTGGCAAAGACCCACTATAATGCCTTCCCTCCCTGCCTGCCCAAAATTTTGCACACTATGCACACTTTGTAATCAATACATTTGAAACATGAAGAAAGAAAACCTTGCTAAGAGATTTTCATTCACCTACACAAAAGGAAGCACATAACTGTTTGACTGGAACCAAAACTGATACATATGGGAGTTATGCAACAAAAATTATCAAAATCTGCTGAAGAAAATACTCTAAAAATTTCTGAGATGGATGGCTTCACATGAACAGAAATGAGCGAGACTTTCTTAGTTTTATAGCATTTAACATAAGAACTCCATCATATATTAAAAGGCTCATGTTGCAGTCTTGGGCACTACAGATACACAGATCCCTCTGATAAGTAGGAACTTTCATCCCTCCTGAATATCTCCAAGGCACAGCAGCTCCATGCTGAAATGCCAGAACACAAAGCCTGGACTATATTATTAGCAAAGTACTCCTGCTAATCCTACCAACTAATTCACCAGATGTTGGTATTCTCATCACTCTGGAAGTGAAATTTGTATGCTGCTGGAGAGTCTGAGTTTTATTTATGAAAGAGAAGAGTGCTAAGTATTTTAACAGATCACATAAATTTCTTATTATGTTTGAATCTGTGTGCAAAACAGCAACAGCCCTAGCCAATACCTACAAATTCACAATTTGATGGCATAATTCAGTCATGTAAGCTTTCAGATCAGTGCCTATTTTCAACTACAACACAACCAGTACAAAAGTATCAAAGTGACACTGCTGGCAAAAGCCAGTCTACTGAAGAGATTAAGAGACCAAGCACTGTTCCTACAATTAATATAATTAAGTGCATTACCAAATATAAAGGCCACAACAAAAAAAATCACGTTAAATTTAAACCTGGAACATCTTACCACTTTTATATTTCATAGCAAACAGTGTTTCTTAGCATGAACACACTTGCTGTTGTATCAATTTTAAATAAACTTTTTCACGCTCCTGTAACAGACACAGATCATACAATGCTAAGGTTGCAACCATTATCTGTCTACTTTAAATTTCCTTATACTGGACTACCTAGAATACTTTTGAAGAGTAGTAACCAAAAAGCCTGATCATTAGTCACTCCTACTAACCGAGTTTTATGTTTTTCCTTTCCAGGTCCAGCAGAACTGGGGTGGCACCTTACTGCAGGGTTCAAGAGAGTGATATGGACAACTGGCAAAACACGTGCCACATGCAAGCCAGTTTATACTGAAACATAATGAGACAGTAAGTTAAACGAGTGAATCAACACAATTGCTGCAAAAAGTCATAGCCTTCCCATTAAATGTAATAGGAAGTTCATAAGCTCATCTGAATGATGAATGGTACAAAATGCTTACAGATAAACTGGTTTATCATACAGGAAATGTAACAATGATGACTACCAATACCATTGTTTCTAGCCACCTCACTTCAGCCAACATCTACCTTCTCCTGATATTTCTTATGGAAGAACAATACATACATGCAATCTAGCCTGACTGTAACTCTGAAAATTCACTATCAAACCAGAAAAGAAAATGCAAATGCCACACTTTTTACTTGGCCTGAACATTACAAGGAAGAAGCTGATTAATTTCAGCTGCTTAATTAGCTGTTCAGCCTTTCTTTTCTATCCCCAAGCTCTGAAAGAGGCATAAGATAGGAAAAAAAAAAAAAGTCACCAAAAATGCTGAAAGAACAGCTATTTATGGCCCCGTTGTTTGGAACATTTTGATAGTTCTTAAGCCGTTTAGTTCTCCTCTAAAAGACAAAAAGACATGGGTTTGTTTCTCCACCATACTCTGGCTTTACATCCAGTTTCAGTTGAGCGTACTGTAGAACAGATCAGCACACCAAGGCCTGTCGTGATTCCCCCGATACCGGCGCCCTGTCGGGAGTATTTTTACTTCCCATTTAATTCACCTCCAGCCGCAAGTGAAACGGAAAGAGCGGGGCACATCACCCAACCTCCCCTTTCGTACCTCACAAGCAACTCGAGGGCAACAACCCTCACGGCCGGCCCCGGACACCGACACCTCCCCGCAGGAGCGCCCGCACGCCGGGCAGGATCCCTGGTCCCCCGGGCCTAGCCTCTGTAGCCCCCGCTGCCGCCGCCTCCCCTCCCCCGCGGCTCCTTCCAGGCATAGGAATAAGGGGAAGTGGGAAAACCGGGGGCGCCATTTTGAGCCGGGAAGGGAGCGACCCGCCTCTCCTCGCCGCACGCCGGGCCGCCCCCCCGGCCGCCCGCCCCGCGGCACGGCACGGCGCCCCCGCAGGGCCCGGGGAGCGCTCCCGCACAACAGGCGCCCCCCACCCCTCTCCCGCCGCCGCCGCCTCCTCACCTGGCCGGGGCGGAGGAGCCGGGGCGGCGGCGCAGCACTGTCCGTGGGGGCTGGCGTGCACGGCGTGCGAGGGAGGGGGCAGAGGGGAGGCGGGTCCCGTCTGGGGGCGAGGGGCGGGGGCGCGGCCGAGCTGTCCCTGTCCCGGTCCCAGTCCCGGCCCCGCCGCCACTTCCGCCGCCGCCGCCCCGGCCCAAACACGCTCGCACCCGCGCACACGCACTTCCGCCGCCGCCGCCACGTCACGGCCCCCACGCGCCCCGCCCTTCCGGCCCGCCCGCGCCGTCACGTGGCTACCCGTCCTTCCCCGCCTTTCCCTCCTCCCTTTGTTCCCGTTTCCCCCGCCTTTCCCTCCTCCCTTTGTTCCGGCTGCCCCCGCCCTTCCCGCAGCGCCCCGGTCCGGCCGCGCCCAGCCTGCCCTCCTTGTCGGGGATGTACCGTTTCTCCCGCTTACATCAACACCCACAGGAAGGCTCTCTGGGAGCGACCCGAGCATCTTCCCATCGCCTTTCATTTACTGAGAGGGTGGCGAGGCATTGGAACAGGTTGCCCAGGGAGGTGGATACTGCCATCCCTGAAGTGTTCAAGGCCAGGCTGGATGGGGCTCTGAGCAACCTGGTCTAGTGGGAGGTGTCCCTGTCCATGGCAGGGGGATTGGAACAGGATGATCTTCAAGGTCCCTTCCAACACAGGCCATTCTGTGATTCCATGACAATCCTATGGGGACTGCGCGGGCAGTGCTGCCTGAGGAGGCCACTGAACTCCTCCGTAGCTTTTCCAAATCAGTTCAAATGAGGAACTACACAGGAAAATCGGAATTGCAATTGGGAATTTATCTGACTTTTTAAAACATTGATAAAGCCTTGGAAGCTGACTCATTACTGGCAGAGTGCTAAAAACTTGAGAGGACAGGTTGCTAACACAGAAAAGTCTTGATTGCTTCATAGATGGATATGAACAATATCTTGATTGCTTCATAGTATGAAGAATGACCTTGTGAGAGTGAAGGATCAGTTGGTCAGAAACTATAAGTGGACTGTATAGGAAAGAGAACAGTAATGATAAAGTGTTTCTGCAGTATAGCAGATTTTACAAGGTCTAATAGTTTGAAGGAAATAAAAAAAAAAAAACCTGCTAAGATGTTTAATAAGTTTATCAATAATGGTATTTAGTAATTGGTACAATTTAATTAAGATTGTTTAGATACTCCATCACGAGAGATACTGAATTGAGAGTTGGTATTGCTGTATTCTCAAAATAAGTTTTAGCTCAACCACATATATTTAAATGAAGCAAAAATTATATTATGGAAGGCCTATGGTCAGTGTTGTGCTAGAAGTGAGGCTCCATTATGCCATTCATTCATAAAATATGACTTTATTGTTAGTTGTCCAGTCAGTTCTCTTTCCAATGCAGGTTTATCTCCTCCTGTTGTTGTTGGTACTTTAGAAATATCCTGATTACCGAGGAGAAGGGCTAAATCAATCACATCACAGCTTTTTTTTTTTTTTTTAATAATCTCCATTCTTTAGTGCTGCTTTAGAAATATTTTTCTGCTTGTAAAATATTATAGCAAATGGCCTCGTAGAATGAGAGGAAAGTCAACAAATATCTGTCAGCTTTTGTGTTTTCCATTTTTTTGTCTTTTTTTTTTCACCTTCCCTAGTATGAACAATATCAATGCTTTAACATACTGAAATGAATGGAGTAAAAACAGAATTTTCTTTTTCTTTTCATCTTCGACAGTTCTTCTTTTCCATATACTTTTCCTTTGGTACCAGTTTGGTCCCAGAGCAGTAATTTCCTCACTCTACTTTACTTGGTTGAAGTTAATCACTTACATAAATGCTTTTTGTAAAACAAATATGTGACTTCAACAAAGTAAAAATGTCCTTGTATTCACCAGTGGTGTAGAATGCCAGCCTACTTCCAGAGAAACGTTTGAAAGAGTGCAAGTTTTCTGAGCTGTGAGTCTGCTGAATGTTTGTAAGAGTTGTCCATTAAATGAGGTAATCCTGCCCTGATGTACCGCTTACTTGTCATAACCCTCTGACTGGCTTCCATCTGCTCAACTGGACTGCAGAATTTGGTGAGCAAAACATCAGAATCCTGATAAACAGATGGTTTTTACCATATATGTTATGAGCATACATTCAGGCACCAGCCAGCATCCAGCCAACCTGGCAGCTGCCAGCTCACTCACTCCCCTCCCTGCAGTAGGACAGAGAACAGGAGGAACAAAAGCAAGACAACTTGTGGGTCAAGATAACGACAGTTTAATAGATGAAGGAAAGAGGGAGGGAAAAGGCAGTACAAAAGAAATTGCTGACCACCTCCCATAAACAGACCAATTTCCAACCAGTCTCCAAGCAGCAGCCAACTTGGAAGACATCTTCTTCTACCTCCAATTTCTATTGCTGAGCACAATGCTATGTGATATGGAATATCCTTTTCATTAATTTGGGTCAGCTGTCCTGGCTGTATTCCACTCCCAAGTTTCTTGACCATCTGTCCAGCATACCTTCTGGGGGAGAAAGGGAAAGTCCTGACCCTGTTTCAGATGAAAAAAAACAGTTTCAGTGAAAAAAATTTAAAATATTAAAAATTAAAATATCAAGTCATTAATAGAATAAATTGAACTAAATTCAGTTCAGAGATTAAATGCTCATGTCATACATGACATTTGATGTTTCACGTAGTCTCAAGTGAAGAACTGCTGATGGAAGGTATGATCCAAGTCCATTTCTGTTTCCAGCTGCAAGCTAAAACCTCTGGAGTAAGTTGTGATACTGTATAGCTGCAGAGTGAGTTGGATCAACCAATGATGTCATGCAAAAATTATTCACCAGAAGACATAATTTTGTGGTCTGAACACAGCAAATTGAACCATGTCTGCTGTGGCTGCAGGCTCTCTAGATCTGGTGCACATGAGAGTAAATGAGTTCAGAGAAGACAATGGGCCGAAAACCTCCTGTTTACTAGTAGGCTTTATTTAGGTGCAACATGAAATGCCACATTCAGTTTACACAACAAGAATGAGAGAAAATACAGAACATGATGCCCATAATGTTCAGGAAACAAGAACCGTAACATTCCATATGTAGGGATCACGTTCTATGCTTCTAATATAAATAGATAAATGCTTTCTAGAATTGGAATAATCTTTCAGATTGTCAGATGCATCTGAAGTTCAAGGCTGAGTCGAATTTTGATGCAGGAATTCCGTTTATGTGATATAATTGCACTAACAAAAAGGATGCAAAAGGGATAACATATTACTTTCTTGTGAGGGAGTAGAGAATTTTTCAAAATGCCTTGAGCAGACTTCAGAAGTGCCGCACTAGTCCATTTTGCTGAAACTGCTAACATGAATGGAAATCTCATATGCTTTTTTCTGTTAGCTATAGAGGCAGAGCTACAATACTGGTGTGCTGTTAGGAAGTCTGTGTTACATGCAGGAGGTTCATACTGGCTGGCTAACTCCCTGACCACAACAGTCATGGCATCATGGGTCATGTGGCAAATACCAAAAGTGAAACTGTGCTGAATGATACTAATGAATTTATCTTAGTGGGTCACGGTTTCATCAGATGGATTTCCACCTATTTTAGCATTTCTCTGCAAAGTTCTTTGCTTGGCCTTTTTGTGTTTCAATCCAGTGCTAGATGTGTAATTATAAATGGAAGTTGATTTTAGATGACGTGCAGAATCTCTTTAGTGTGTTTGAACTTCCCATTTTTTTATGTGTCCATCTGCTGTAATATCCTTTTTTTCTGTCTTCTATCTCTGCTTGTGTACATTTTCTCTGTACCTACATTGGTTTCATCATACCATAGCTTATTAAATGTGTGCAGTGCATAGAAAGGAGTAATTTACTATCTGTAAATGAGTTGAATTAAAACCATGAAAGAAACCAGGCGATAACAACAGCAAAGTGTATCAGCATAGCTGATTCCTTCGGGTGTTTTGCAAAAATTGCACTGTTTTACATGGAGTTCTCTGACCTTCAGAGACCTTAAGGAATTTACAAATTTAGTGCCTTGACTGCCGTCTGTGCCAGCAGAGTGAGAACTGCGTTGCAGAACATGGGGTGTTTGTGCTTCATAAAGAAAGTAAAATGCAGGGTTTTAGGCAGTTTCCATTCCTCAGTTTTAGCCTAAACAAGACGGAAAAAGGCATTAGACTGTGGGAATTGAATGTCAGCAAATAGTGAAATGTCAAGTACTGTTGAGGAAAAAAGTGCTGCTGTAGAATGGAAAATTTTGTTCAACTTTTTCCAAACAGATTTCTCTAGAGATCCTGCTTTTTAAACATAGGAGATGACAAACTCATGCTGAAATAAAAAGAGTTTTGATCTTTTTTCCCTAAAATTGAGTTCCACTGTTTTTTGTTAATTCATCAGCTTATCTTTAAAATTTACAGATCTTTCCCACCCTATGAATATGACACTGATTCCTAAAATGAGAATTATAGGAAAGAATGTGTATTGTTAGTAGGTTTCAAATTGATTTATAGGGATCTCTATTTCTGTTGAAGAGAAAACAAACACAGAGAGGCAAAAAGAGAAGGCTGAGGACTTCTGCTTTACTTGTTTCAGCAGTAGGCATTCTTTTTACATGGCCAGGTCCTATTTTTCTTCCTTTGCCACAACCTGCTCCATCGAGGCTGAGTGGACTCCTTCAATTGGCAAGTGTGGCCACCTACCGGGGAAAAAACAACGTAAAAATAAATCAGCAAGTTACAGAATGTACAAAAAATGGTAATATCTTGAGCACAGATAGAGAGCCATCTAGAAATACAACAAACACAAGGAAAAAAATTCAAGTGCACTATTATTACTGTCTAATTTATGCATTACTGTACTTTGCTTTTCCTCTCTCTAGTTTCCTCTTTTTCTGACAGCTTTATCCTTACCCAGTTACTTCTCTCAATGACATCAAATTCCTCCCAAATTTCTAATACCTGAAGTTTGGTTCAAATCACTATTTAGCTTTTAATAGATAGAAATTGCACCTTATAGATGAATAGATCACAAAGCAAGGCATAACCAATCATTTTATTTATTAAACTACCAACTATTTCGCAGGAGCACTCCTAAGTAACAACAAATGTGATTGCAATAAGAAATTAACTGAACACATTAAGAATTTAAAAGAGCTGCTTTAGTTCTCAAGTAGTCTTAGATGTTCTGTATTAGGAGCGTGGTACAGCCATATCTACAGCAGAAAAACACATCTACTTTTGAAAAAGGCCACCAACATGGCCACAGCTAGATGACAGTTGATGCTAACATGATGCTTCTTGCCAGAGAAGACTAAGGTAGGTTCACACGTGCTGGAAAGTTAGCTGATCATAGCACTGATGTGTACTGTCAATGACTTCAACAGCCGGAGCAGGTTGTCAGGCACCCCTGCTGCCTGGGGAGCTGGTCATCGGAGAGCAATTGCTTCCTGCGTCTCTCATCTTCCATTTGTAGGAAAGGGTCTTGAGAATTTAGTTTTAATTTAGCATCCTTCATTTAAAATCCTTATCAAACAAACGTTAGATCAGAGACTAAAATGGTAACAGCTGGTAATGTTTGTTGATTAATTACGATTAAGGTCTGTATATTTATCTAAAATTGGTTTTGCCATCGTAGGACTATAGAGAATGGAGCAGGATGTGATTAAATTTTGATGTTTTGCTGGGAGGAAGGGGAGAGTTTGCTAAATGTCATCTGAGAATAAAAGTCTTTGTAGGAGGAGCTGAAGGTCTGTTAAACAGCAGTGAAACTTGTTCAGTCTTACCCGTGCTGCTTTTCTGAAATAACCCACATCTGCTTCTAAAAGGCAAATACAGTGGTTTAGATATACGAGGTGTTAACTCATTTAAGACAAACAGTAAGAGCACTCACATGTCCTGATACATGGGTAATGCTGTCACCAACCTCTGTGCTGTGTGGATGGGAGCTGCAGTTTCCTCTGGAGGAACAGTCTCAGCGTACGATATTTTATTAATGTGTTTATACACCTGACAACATTTGTGAAAGGGGCTGCAGTCTTTATTACAGTAATAAAGATTTAAAGTTTGATCGGACTTTTGACCGTGTCAGACCTCATTTCAATCTGAAGAAGACCCAACCCACCTGTCTGAAACCCGGTAGATTTCCAAGGACTTAATAACTGGTCTAAGAAATGTGCTACCTCTGTGGTTGCGGATTGTTTGTTTGTTTGTTTGTTTTCATGGCAGTTACAAAATAGCCCAAGAGCAGTTTATTTCCTGACTTTCTCCGAGGAGTGGGACACGCATGGGGGATGGTGTGGGTTCTGAGGGCGATGGCGAAGCGCTGTGTGGGGGAGAGCGGTGGGCAC
>NW_020956380.1:199084-215305 GCF_003031625.1 Empidonax traillii
CGTGGGATCATAAAGAATAGCTGACAGGATTGAAAACACTTCTGGCAGATATTTTTCACTCCACCTGTTTTACAAAAGTCACCATGTATGCTTAGTCAGGACTGAATGAATTGTTTTAGACAGTTTTTTCCTCTGGTAACACAATTGTAGTAATTATTATTGGAATTATTATGACTTCTGATGGAGGTCCTTCTTTACAAGGATGCTCCTCAGAGTTGTGATTCCCACTGGTCCTTCCCCATGCCCCTGAAGAGTCAGGGTACTGAGGCTACAAAACGGATCCCATAAATGCAGTTCTCCCTTTAAGTGATAATTAAAAAAAAACCAACCCCAGACTCTGGTTTAACTGATTTTCAAAATTGTTTCATTCATGGTGGAGTTGCTGTGAATTTGGTTAAAGGTTTCTACAACTGATAAGTGTAGCATCTATTTTTCATGAAGAACATGTGAAGTAGCAGTTACCCAAATTAAAGATGGCAAGAGCTGAAACTTAGCAACGCTGGTTTGATAAAATTTGGGCTGGGTTATGTTGACCTTAGACTCATAATATCAGCATCTGCAGGAGCATATGCATGTGTTAAAGCCCTAAAGCATTCTTGTATTTTGTTCTTACCTCTGTGGAATCACACTGAAATGTCTGCAGTACATTTTCTTTTCATTAATGTTTTGCGAATACCTGGAGTAAAATTGGTTTTGCTTTGCCTTATATATAGCCCATTACCCCGACTACTGTTCGGAAGTTTCGAAATACAACAGATCCAGCTCCTGGTGCTAAAGTAATATTCTACGGCACAGCGAATGATCCCGACATTGCAACTCACTTGACACATGGCATAAAGTCACGTTCCTCATCCAGTGTAAGAATGTGACTCTCTTACTTTTGTTTAATGAATCACTGAAGAGCGTTCTTAATAACAGGAACTTATTTCTTCATAGTCAGGGATAAAAGTACATAGCTGCATGATTTATAGTGCAGTATTTCACAGCTGTTGTGAATTACCTGAATTCTGGGGTCAAATCAGGATTTATTTAGCATGATTGAAGTTGGAAGACACTTGAAATCCAGTGACTTTTATCAGTGGCTTAACTTTCATAGTGACTACTGAATTATTAATTTCATATTACGATTAAGGTAATGAACAGTCTCCTGTCCACAGATTTTACTGCTTTCTTCTTATGGATTACAGAGATAAAAACACTTGAGCTCTTAGCAAGAAAAGTGCTGAGAATGTGCTGATAGTTTGGTGTAACTATTATGTTTTTCTTCTTACCTCTGGGTTGACACTGATTTTAATAGCTAAAAAGTGATGGTTTGGGCATGTCAGACTGTTTTGTGTGTATTCTTCAGGATTATTTTTGTAATCTGTAATCAAACAACTGAAGAAATCATTGGTGATTTTATCACGTAGTTAGTGTTCACATATCTAAAAATAACAGTTATGTTAGTAAAAATGCACTTTTATGAAGGAAGTAGGGCCTGACATTAGAGAGTGTTGAGTAGGACATTTATTAGGCATATCCAAAATTAAAGACAACCAGGTTTTGCTGTCCCTCATAAGTTTTATGATGAATGGATTGATTTGTTTAGCATGTACTGTATGTTGAAGACTTCGCATTATTAATTAAATATTAATTGGAGGAAGAGTTGTAACCCCAGTGAGTTTGCTAAGTGTGGGTTTGGGTCAATTGTATTTGCTACTAATTTTTTCAGTATTTCTATATGTAACATTCAGTGAGAGTCTGATCAGAAACCTTGTCCAGAGTCCCCATTACTTTGATGGGTAGCCTGAGAAAGCAAATCACTTAAGTTTTGGTCATACTATAATTTGACTCTAGTTTCTAACATGTGCTAAGAAAAGAATGGTTTCAGTCAGAAAAATGTATAAATTAACAAGTGGAAAAACTAGCATTAAAAAAAAGTTCTGTCTCACAATAGGTATTTTATTTAGCTGAAGATTTAGCATAGCACTGATCATTAGTGACCTTCTCTCAAGCTACTGTTTTGATTTGCAGCTTGGTGGATAAAATTATATCAGTGTAACCATATAAGATCTCATTAGAACACTTATGAGCAAACTTTTGTTCTTGTGTATGTGTGTGGGTAGTCATATCGATGTGTGAATGATCTAATTTTGCTGTTTTTCCTGCCTCTTGTGTTGTTTGTGATGTCTTTAGGTAGCTTCATTGATAAGTCCAATTCCTAAAACTGTTTTTCAAGAAAAGATAGAAGACATGAAAGAAGCAATCTACTATAGTAGTCGTGAAGAACGTTTGGGTAGAACACATGATCAATCTCCTATGTTACCTCAGGGCTTGGATATAATTAATACTACATTTGGAATAAAAACCATCAAAGGTAGGAAAATTTACCATTAAAACATATTTCTTGTAAATACAAGATAATCTGCAATTTAGTATCTAGCACATGGTCTGTGCTTCCAACAATTCCATTTTAACAGAAAAATTGTTATAACAGTTATTGAAAGGCCTAACAATGTATTTTTCAGTTATAGTGAAGAAACAAGAAACCAAGAACATATGGTAACTGGTGGGACCTTGGGCTCTGTTCCTCCTTCCCTACGTATAGATTTCCCTGGAGAACTATTTAGGTAGCTGTCAACTTACTTTCCTTTTCCCAACAATTTTAATAGGTCTAATGAAAGAAACTTCCTTGACCTGTGCATCTTCTCTCCTTAGACTGGAGGAAATCATACATATGTGTTACCCATGAAGCTCTCTTGCAAAACTTATGTCCATCTTGGTTTCTGTGATTTTTTTTATTTCCCTCCCCCCTGGTCCTATATCATTTTGTTGTTAGATTAACTTGAGATTGACAATAGATTGCCTAGAAATGTGGTAAGAACTATTGTTCTTTCACAGTTATGGCAACTTCTCTAACAAGATACTGTTTAAAACTGAGAGCTAACCAAACAAAACACCCACTCCCCTTATCTCCCCCAACCATACATTCTTTTCCAGATATACCAGCTGGATTGCTTGTGAATCCACCAAAAACCTTTGAGGAAGTGAATAAAGAAGCCAGAGAAGGGCATGATTTGTATGTTGTGTCACATGAGGCTTATGATGTGGGTAAGTTCCGAGACTAATAAGAAATCCCATAAAAAATTCCTCTACGTGTGTTCAACACAAACTGTATGCTGGTTTTGAGGTGTAAACTATTAATTTTCCACTGTACTAATACAATATAAGTTGTTTTTAAAAGTAATTATGTGAAAAAATATGTGTCTGAGAGAACATGATCTAAAACTGTAGATCACTTCATGGTGGGCATTTTAAGTGGTGTAAGAGCTTAATGAAGGAGTTGGAAGCCTGATTTTTTTTGGGTGCTGTTTGAAAAGCAGAATATTTCCCATTAACTAGAAATTCATAGATGCCCTGGTTACCTACTGAGTTTGGCACTGTCTATGCCACTGAAAGCAATCTTGGCCTTAAAGTCACAAACTGTGGGCCCAACCCATTCCAGTACTTTCACCTTTAGTTCATCTCCTTTGTCAGGATCCAAACAGAATTTCAAATCAGCCAGACTTTCTAATGAGGAGCACAGCATCAAGCTCTAATTACAAAAATTTCAGGCTGCTAGGTGTTTCTCTAGAATGCAGCCTACAGGATCCTGCCTGTGAATCTGTCTCACAGCCTCTGTCTCTGCCCTTCCAGTGGACTGTGCCTGCACTGCTTCAGCCTCTGGGGGCTGTACTTGTGTGACGTGATCTGTTCAGGGGTGGTTACCCTTTATTTCACAGGTCTGCAGAGGAAGAGAGAGACAAATAGGACTCTAAAATGCAGTACATCTATTAATTCTGCAGTCACTTCTATTTTTCCCAGTTCCATCATTTCCACTTAGGCTGAAAGACTTAAATTGCTGCTCTGTAAGATTACTATTATAATTAAGTTGCTGCACGTGCTAGTAGCCAGAGTTTTGTGGGTGCAGACCAAACGTGTAACAAACCGCGATACAGATCTTTCAGTTGTAATAGTGTAAATTTTGTGTGGAGACAGTTATGTAGAGGTGAAATTATAGTACCGTTGTCTCACTGAGAAATTCTACTACAAGTAGTATTGGTATAAACTGGCCAAACTTGTAATTTTATTTCCTCTGTACCCTGCCTTTTTTGGGTGTTTTGGTTGAATTACTCATTACCTGTTTCTATCTCCTTTGTAACTTCCATGCACAAGATCATGAAGAGGCCAAGCCAGAAACAGAAAGACAGGAAAAAAAAAAGTCAACTATGTGCCCCAGCAATAACATAAAAATTCTATGCTGCCATACAGCCAGATTAAGCCCTTATTAGAAAGCATTCAGTGAATTATATTTTTGAAAGTTCTAACCACCGTTCTTTTCTAAAAGTGATTGAAAAAACCTTGAAGAAAGAATGACAGTTTTTTTCTGTGACAAAAAGACTATATCTGAAAGTGCAGCACTTCAAAAACACTTTTTCCATTTCTGCATTTTTAAAAAACAAACAGTAAGTCAAATAGAACACATCTCTGCTTAGGTACACACATCGTAAAGTGATTTGTTTGCATGACCCTCCCCACGTAGGCTACCTGGTTTCATTTATTCGATTGGGATTGTCTTTAATCAGACCTAAAAGAATATCCAACTATTCTACCACTGAAGTAGTTTTTGCTTTTTATTTTGCCTTTTATCTTCACTTTTGACAAAGAGATTATTCCTAACTACTCAATAAACATAAACATAAATTATCTTTAATTGAACAGGTTTATTATTTATTTGCTTTTGTTTCTTCACTGTTTTGTCTGAAGAGTGAAGGTACTTGGCATATTTTTCTTCTTGAGGTGTTTTATATAGGTTGACATGCTTACTACTTCTGCAGGGGAAGCAGTCAATAGGAAGTATAACTCACACTTCAACAAGTCGTTTGTATATGGAATGGAAACCCCTCACTTTGAAGATGGGCGAAATACAGCCAAGACCTTAAACTGGGTCTTTGATCTGGAATCGTAAGTTGCAATGAGTTAACTAGTAGTGTGAAGTTTTAAGAAGAGTGAGTCTTCATATTTGAAGAAATTGTGCATCTCACAGTCCCATACTTAACTGTGCTGAACTCAACAGAAAATGCAAGGTGTGATTTCAGAACTGTTGATCCAAATCGCTTCTACCATAGTATAACAGCACTTGGCATGTTTCAAGCATTATGTAAAGTCCTTTGATTTTAAATAGGAAAATTTTTCAATTACTGAGTTTGTATTTGTATTACAGAGGAGTTGCTGTTCCCTTTAAACATATAATAATATTTTAAAATATTATTGAAAAATTCTTGAATATTTTTAAACAAATATGTGTAGGAGTTATTTTCATAATTTGTAGGAAGAGAGCAGCTAACCTTGTATTGAAACGAAGTGATGATTTCAAGGAAAAATTTCAACCTCAGCTTGGAAAAGCCCTTGATCCGTAAGTAAGCAAAGATACCTTCCAAGAACAAATTTATACTAAACAGATTACTAGCACTGTAAGACATTCCCCCCTGCCCTATCTTTTACAGTTAGAAAGGTTTGAAAGAATTGAAATGTCTCACCTAATGTACTGGGATTTGACCATTTTACTTACTCTGATGCTATTTCTGGTAATCTTTGTTACATCACCTATAATCTCACTTTATTACTTCCTTGGAAAAGGATGTGGAACTAAATTTTGTTATTATCCAGCAGCACCTATCAATCTCAGTTGAATTCATTAGAATGCTTCATAAACCAGAGGTGATCTGGAACAGCTGGAACAGCACTGATTATCTTTTCAATTTTGATGGAGACTTTTGATGAATGTATCAGTTTTAATTTTTTAATTATTAAACATAAAATTAACATTGCATCTTTTTCGAATTAAAAAATAAGCAATTCTTTAAGGCACCAACAGCATCTTCAACTTCTGGTAAATAATAGTAGACCAAGTTTCCCGGATGTATATTGACTTGGTTGCTGGTTTTGGTAAACATAAAATTGCATGTGGAAAAGCAGAGATGTGATTCAGTTTTTCTGCTTTAGCCAAAAGTAGTTTATTCAGAGACATTCCAGTTGGAGATCTTGTCCTAAACCTTCCTATTATTTGACTAAGTTATAAGGACTTTTCTTTCATGTTTCTATCAGTGTCTTAGAAAAAAAAAAAAAGCGTAGAATATTTTTCCCTTTAATGAGCATAAATGTCCAAGAGGTTGGTGTTTACATTTGGCTGTGTTATGTTACAAACAGCTAATGTTCTAATTAGCTTTATAAAGGGATGCTTTTCTGTAATGGTAAGTTTAAAACAAAGTACTGATAAAAAAATTTCAGGTGTATCACATGTATTTATGTGGGTTATCCCTAATTGTATAACATAACTTTTTTAATGGTAGCAGAGGTTTATTTTGGCTATTAATAAACTATTTGACAGTTAACAAAGAAATGTCCTTATTGACAGCATGGCAGAAACTATGAATGTTCCCCCAGGCCATACATTTGGATTGGTAGTCCCTCCAGATGAATATGGTAAGTTCAAGGGCAGAATAAAATCTTATCTTGCTGATGAGCTATGCTGAAGTATTTGCTGTTAGTTGTATAGTATATGGTTTTCCTATCTATCGTAGAGGCAAGGTACAAAAATTTATGGACAGTAAATTTTTGGAGGGAAAATTTGAGAATTGAAGCTGCTAGTGGGGAAAAATAAATGCCGTGAATAAAAAACTTTAGTTTTTGAATTATCATGTTGAGTTTCTTTTTCAAAGCCTTCGTATCTGAAGGTAACAAAATGGGAAATGGCAGAAAACTGTGACAAATGAAAATTACTATTTAAATCAGTGATGCGTCTTCCTTCACAATGATTTTTCCAGCACTTCTCTAAAAAGAATGAAAATAATAAGCAATAAATAAGAATAATAAGTTTTTTAAGGTTGCAGAGAGATGGAAAGCAGAGTAAAAATAAAAAAACTATGAATTTTCATCATGACAAAATTTTGAAAGCTTGTCAACTCCAATAGTCAGTTTTGGGGTTTATGTTGTTTTAACATTGTGTTTAATAACTAGGGAATACAGTCAATAATTAGGAAGCAAAAAATCTAAGCGGCTCAAAGTTATTAAATTAGTTAAAGCCAGAGAAAGCTTGTTGAAAGAGTGCATAAGCTTTTATACATTTATTGCTATGTAGTGTAATAAAGTTAAATATTTTAAATGTGTAGGTATGATGTCCCATGAGAGCAGAAGGAACTGAAAAAAAATTATTCACTGTTAACAAGTAGAAAAAAATGTACATACATTACTGTGAGAAGGCGATTATGTGAGCTACTCGTGTTTGTTGCTGGACTCTGAATGAACTTCTTGCACTCTAGAGAGTGACCTCGGTGTCCTGGGCATTTGGATGAAGATTGTAGCTCAGTGTGCCAAAGTGTTTAAAAATATTAATTAAGTTAGGATACATAGAAAATGGGAACAGTAACATAAAAATAGTACATTTTCTTTCTTGAAACCAGTGATATATAATTATCTGAAATCTTACATTGGATCTTGTAAGTATCTGGAACACGACAGACTGGAAGTGGTAGATTACTAATATATGTTCTTTTTTTTCTCAATTATCTGGACTTTGAGTAACTCCTACTGCTGTCAGAAGCTTTTGGAAGCAGTGGATAGATTCATGAAGTTACATTATGATGTTTCAAAATTTTTGATATTAACTATGTGAGTAGAGAAATCATTATACGGGCCATTGATCTTGTAATGAAACGGCTGTATCAGATGTTCAGCAGTGCTGAAAATCAGCCTCTTGAAACTGAAGTTCTCTTTTTCCTTAAAAACTTAAACATTTTTTTTTTATGTCTGTTTTCAGTATATGCACAACTAATTGAGGAACTGTTCATTTTTATAGGAATTTATGATCTTCTTCATGTCCGTGTTCCATGTGAGTTCCTCCGTGGTAAGGACAGAGAAAAAGCTGTCTTGATTGCAGTTCGGCAGAGTTTGAAGAAAGCTAACTATGAGAATTTTGATGTGTTGCTAGAAGCATTCAGACATTATGATAAGGTTAGTGCTCTGAAAAAGTATAAATGTAAAGGAATGTGTGACATTAGTGCTCCTGTGCTATGGAGATACAGCCATTAAGAAACATAAGCATAGCGAGGTAAATATAGGTGAAGAATACAAAGACAAGATAACTTCATAGTTATTGTGTGTTTAATCGACTGTGATATGCTATTGAATTAAACACAATAGTATTTGGAGCAATTCACAATAGTATTTGAAAAATCCACGTTAGAGTGAGCAAGGAACATGTGAGCATTTTTACACATCAAAATTTTGCATTTCTCCCTAAAGGGAAAGGAGTTTGAAGGGATTATGTTCATATTTTCTTCGAAGATGTACTTTTTGATTGAGTTGCCAGCCATCAGAATTTCATATCTATTTTTTTTTCTCTCTGAAAAAAAATGAGATTGACATTTCATGTGTAACATTAATTGTAGCGTATACAGAATGATTGATGTCTTACTTTCAAAGACATCTTAACTTTTCCCCAACATTTATGATTAGATTGTTACGTTGTCATAATACTATATCACACTTTTACTCTCAAATCACTGTATTAAGTTGAAAATTACTTTATGACACTTTTATATTCAGATTTCTAATTTCTAAATTACTTAGGGTTTATTTTTGTTCTGAGCAATGGTACTGTTCTTGAAATGATGTGTCTGGTGCTATTTGTGTATAGATATCTGTATGAACACATGTATGTGTTCCTTTTGGCAGAGTCATTTTATAATGGCAGTTATAGAATCATAGAATTTAACAACTGTTTTATTTTATTTATAATAGAATGGTGATGGAATGATAGACAAGGACAATCTACGAAAGTCCTGTTTTCAGGTTAATCTGAATCTAGATGATGAGCTCCTGGATTCCTTATTTGACTGTTGTGATTTGGATAAAGATGGTCTGATTAATTATCTGGAGTTTGCAAGCTTTCTGAACTGGAAAAACAAAACAGCTGTTAAAGAGTTTGAAGAAAAAATAATTGCAAAAGGTAGATGCCTTAATACCGGGAACTTGTGGGGATGATCTTTGTAGAACAGCTGCTGAAGGGACATTGCGTTGTAAACTAGGTACTCCTTCAGAAGGGTAGGATTTAGAGAGTACATTTACCTTGCTTACTACGAGCAGAGCCTCAGGTACAGATGCATTTCAGAACCCTGAAGTTCTTTGTTGCATGTTGAGATTGTCACTGGGAAGTTTCCTTAATACTGTAGATCAGGAGAAATTAAAACATCTCTTAGAATCATTAGCAGAAATGCAGAATAATTACGTTACCTACTTTGTAGTTCTTCAAGCAATGTTTTTTACCTCTTAGTCTATAATGTGTTGATACTATATCCTGGCCGTACCATAACTTTTTTTTATAGGGAAAAAATTACGTGCCTGTCTTGTTCCTGAAGACACACAGAGAAAAGATGAACCACAGGTGAAGCAGGAAGATCTCATGTTAAAAGAACCAGAAAGCTCAGAAAAGACACCAAAACCGCCTACAAAACCAACAGACCGTGTATTTGCAAGTTATCAAACAACATCTTCTCAGTATAATGCTGTAGTGGGTGGTCTTCCACTGTCCTGTAAGTACACTGGACTGTGCTTCTCACTTCTGGGCATTCTTTAAGACAAAATCAGGAGCAAAGTTTAAAAAAATTAATTCACTATTGTACCTTAGTAGAACCTATAGCAATACTTCTAAACTAAGTTTGTTTAAGGTTGTGACTTGGAAGTTGGAATGGTTAATCTATTCAAAACATGAAAGTTAATCTAGATGTTTTTGAGAAATTATGCTAGTAATTCTAGGAGAACCATAACTTCTTGGAAACACCTCAGATACTTTCAGCAAGAAATACTAGATAAGCAATAGAATATTATTGCAAGATTCCCTGTTTTCATGCTTCATGACGTAGCTGAAGCCAAGATTTCTAAAAATGTGAAAAAAGATACAAGGAAAAAATTACAGGACTTGTTATTGAACCTGTGTGAGATGAAGCATCACATTTCTTCTTATTTAATACAAAATATTTTATCCTCCCTGGCACTATCTTTATGTACAGGCTTTTCCATGCTGTTTGATTTCCGCAGGTTATCCAATGTGTGGTATTCCAACTATTCGTTCAGATATTCCTGCTCCTCGAATTCGCCGCCTCAGTGACACAACTAATTATGGTGACCAGGGCAGTAGTTTTGCATTATTGTTCCCTTCTGTCTTCGGTCAAAACGGAGTGCATGAAAGAGAGCTTTTAAAAAAGAGACCAAAGGCAGAGGTATAGTGAATTTCTTCAGCATATTCTTCCAGGATAATTGTTCTTCTGGCCATGTGGAAGTGGAAGGTCATGTTATCAAAGAAATAGGTTGTAAAATTAATTGTTGCAAGATTACTATCTTTCTTTATATTCATTTAATTATCTGAAAAATATGCACTCTTCACTTTCTAAATTATTCATAAAGATGGTAGATATTAATTTTATTGAGACCCAAAATATTCAATTTCTTAGCAGGGTTTCAAGCAACATGGTTTAATGGCAAAGTTTGCCCTTCTTTAATTATGTTGTTGTATGGATGATCTTCAGAGATCTCTTCCAACCAAAGTTATTCTATATTCTATGAGATGACTTAAAAAGCCCCAAATGAAAATTTTTACAGGTACATAAAAATAATTTCTATCACAGAGAGGTGTTCAGTGTAAAATTTTACCCAAAGTATCTCTCCTCAAACAAACTTGGCAGGTTTTGCTAATGACAAATTTGGGAAACCTCTTGAACATACCTTTTAGGTGCTCTGCTGAGTCACAGTCATAGGCTCAGTTCTTCAAAGAGCTTGTACAGTGATAGAGGACATTGGGAGTCACACAGCAATGCTGTGCTGTCTCATATTTCTGAAGATGAAGATAGGACATGAGACTGTAGGGACTTTTCTTTCTGATATCTCTGCAGGCTGCTACCTCTCTGTTTTCTCACAGACCAGAAGTTCTCTCACATAAATACTAAAACAAATTTGCTTCTTCTTCTTCAGTATTGTTTACTCTTTTGCTTATACATTTGTATGCTATTTATAGTGAAAAAATATTAGAGATAACTTCATTAGCTGAAGTAAAATTTATGAGACAATTGCAATGAAATGTGAAATTCCAATCTAAAATGAGAAAAGAAGCCTTGGCAACCTCTCCCTCTCTGCTACTCATTATATTAAATATTCAGTCATGCTTGAAAGCAGATCTGGGACTTGAATATATATTTTACAGAAAAAAATGTTGCTAGTTAGTGGCTGGGCGTGAAAGATGTGGTGTCATGTCCTATGCATATCCATAAAACACCTTGTCAGAATGTTGTGTACATGAACCATTTTATAATCCAGCTCTGAAAGAGGAAATAGATGCATACAGCATATAGCTAACAGTAAATAGAATTCATGCTTGATTGAGAGGCCAATTACATCTTTCAAGCACTAGATAGAGCTCTCTTTTGAAGCTATAAATGTCCTGAGATGTCGTACTCTATTGTAGACTATACTGACTATACAGAATTCAGTGCAGAACCACCTCTGAGTCTGTTAAATCACCCCATGTTTATGAAATGGACTGTTTTGGCATTTTATTATTATTATTTTTATATGTATAATTAATGTTTTCAAAATGTCATAGTTAATGAAGTTATTTTATGATCATATGATATTATTATTAGATGAAAGCCCAGAGTAATTTAATACTACCAAGTTTTGTATAGAACTTTAGAAATGAATGTGAATTCTGGCTATAAAACAGTTTCCTGGGGTGACTCATCATGTTACAAAAGAACAAAATAGTTCTTGGGCTTGCTGTTTTTTTCACTGTAATCCAGTCTGCTGAAGAGAATATAAGTTATGCAATTGAGTAATAGTGTGTAATTTATATTTGGTATGATCATATCAATAATATATGAGGGTCACTTTAACCCTCTCTACACATGTGACAGTCCATAGTTTGGTCAGTGATCATTTTATGGCAGTTGGTAAGTCAGGACAGAGCTCTCTTTAAATATGGTGAAGCCAAATTATGGGAGCATGTAGTCCTTTATTGTCCCTGCAGTGTTCCTGTGAAGGAATATTGCTTTTAAATGTCACTAGCTCATTGAAGACATTGGATCAAATCTGATTTATTTTACTCATGGGTACTATTATTGATTTAACTGAAACGACACCTCTGCTTAAAGAAACAAAATTCAGTCCCTGTTTTCCTCCTGCAATTTTGGATGGCATAAACTCATAGATTTGCTGGCTAAGATGAAGCTGAAGATTTGCTGTACTGGGGATAAGGCTTGTGTTTATACAAAAGACAGCTTTAGAGAAAGATGATCAACAAGGTTGATTTGACTTCGCTAAAGCTCTTACTTTATCAGAGCATGCATAAAAATAATACACATGCATACACACATTCATGATAGAGTTGAAGAGGCCAAATGTTTGCTAATACTAACAGAAGCACATAAGTCATGTCAATATTCTTCTAAAGTTACCTTTCTCTAATGAGTCAACAGGTCAGTGTAATGAGGCATGCAGCAGGAAGCATTCAAGTGAGAAAATATGCAAAACCCCACGATTTGCTGAATTACTTTGATGTAAAATTATAGCAAGGCCGAAAGTTAATGTGAACCATTTTATTTTAATCACTTCACCTGCTTATCTATACCAGCTGATGATCTTGCTGTGAAATGCAGATGATATATAACCTGATTTGTGTTGATAACTGCAAACAGCAAAAAACAGTGGATAAACAGAACTTTATTTAGAGCTTTAAAAAAAAGTTTACTTTCCCCTGAGTCTTCTGTGTGTGATTTTTTTCCAATGTTGAAGCAGTGCACCAACATTAATACAGGCAATGTTGTGTAGTTTTCGTCACAATAAGATTTAGATTTACTTAAATAGGAACTTCTTTGGTTAAGGAAGCAGAATGTGATCTGTAGTTTTTATTTAAGAGTGGGAAAATATTTTTTGGCAAATAGATTACTAATATATGTAAAAGTCAGACTCAGTATAGTTTAACAAAATGTTGACCAGAATTACATAAATTGTGTTATTTTATATAATTTTTGTAGATTGCACAAATGCTCCACAACATTGGCATGGACGTTTCAGGTGAAAAGTTAGAAGAAATATGGAAGCAAGTGTGTACGAAACATGAGATAAAAGAACTTTGTGATTGTGAAGAAAATATGTGGAATATACTGCACATAATAACATGAATCACACACAAAAACCCATTGCTGATTCTACTCTCTGGGCATTGCATTTATTTAAATTGATAGAATTCTGATGCTGAATACAATAAATATTTTCAATAATGTGTGTTTATTGGTCTGGAGTTCTCTGTGTATTGTCTTTCTGAATAGTGGGTTCACCACGTATATATAGATCATCATGTTAGTAGGAACTGATATCCCTAGTAATAAAAGAGAATACAGCATGATTGTAACTTGAATATTTGTTATATTCCAATTTGCATTTTTTAATAAATTTTTTCTCTTATAAACGAGACACTTTGGAAAGTATTAAAAATAAATGTTTCAGATATTCAAGACCTCTTAAAGATTATTATCATAGAATGGCATTTTGCTTTACTTCTTATATTCCATAATTCTTGTCAACAAAGATCTGGTTATGGCAAAATACTTGACATGTTCAAAAATTCATGTGAGAAAGTGCTTTACAGTGAAATAGTAAGGAAACTACATAGCCATGGGTGTGGGATCTAAAGTGTTGTTGTGAAAGAGACTCCATAAAAAACAATGAGTTAAGAAGTGCAAAAATAAATGCCCAGTTGTGTGGCAGAGGGCTCATATCATTTATGCAAGCTATGGCTATTAGTAGTAATCAGCCTTCATAAACAAGAAAAAAGAATAGATAATTAGAGGTGTATGTCCTAAAATCTGCAACCGTGAATTGGAATGTTCACTCTTCGCCTACAGTACTAAACTTGGTATAAAAGAAATGGAAACCGTTCATTATTAACAGGGAAATATTACTTCTAGACTTCCAAGTTAATTTACAAGAAAGATCTTTGCCCAGTATAATCTTACCATATAGGATTTCAGGAAGGATATAACTTTGTCACCTACTGGTGCTTTAAGTACCTTAGTAAGGTTTGGAGAATGTTGCCAGCCAAGTTACTGAGTTCTACAAAGAAAGTAAAGGTTCTGATACCTTAAATCTCAGAAATACACATGTAATGCCAGCTTAAAATTTTCATTCCTCACATGACTGTTAAGATTCCTTTTTTGCCTGTGTTCTAGGAGCTTGTAATTTACTAGCTTGACATGTGAAATCTGCAAGCTAGACCCTTTTGTACTTTATTACTGTGTCATTAATAGTAGCTCTCTTACATCAAATAGATAGAATTTGCTTTCTGGTGTCTCCAGGGAGCAGGTGGAGGGAATGCTGCTTGATGAATGCAGCTTCTTTCCTGCTGTGAATGAATGTTTTTCTGTGCTGCTGTTGCCTTGTCTTCCCATCCTTCTGGAACTCTCTGTGTGTGGTTGGAAGCATGCAAGAAGCAGACTGTTACTGTCCCAGGTGGACTCATGACAGAAAGATAAATGTATGGCTAATTTCAGTTGAATTTATTATTTCAGGATTTTACTACTTCCAGTGAAATTCTCTAAACCTTCTCTTCTGCTCATATAATATGGGAGGGAAGAATTCTTTGCCTTTGTTGTAGCACACTTCTGAAAGCATTAAACAGAATTACTTTTAAAAAAGACGTATATTTTTCTACTTCAGTAGAAAATTTTGTATTAAAGAATTAAGCTTACTTCAGGGAAAAATAAATTAAAAATAAAAATTACCAGATTTGTGTGTGTCTGTATGTATATATATGTATATATGTGAGACGTATTGTGTTTGTTCAGCAGCTTGAAATTCTGTGTAACTTTTTCTTTGAATCTAGTGTAGGTACCCTCTTGCATTCCTTTACTTTCAGTAGAATCTTTTCCTTTGTCAGTGAAATGCTATTAACATTGTTCTTGGGCAGTCTTCTAAATAATAAATAAATAAGGAAAACTGATAAATCAAGGTTTAGTTTTTGCCAGTGTATTTCTAACCACAGACTAAAGATTTCCTTTCAGGTTTGGAGTTGAAATGAACTAACTTTCAGTTGTTAACTCTCTGAAGCTTTAGATGACTAATTATGGAGCAGAGCTGTAAATTCTGCTTGTAGGTGCTTGTTTTTCATCACAGTATTCATAGGAGACCCCTGAAAGATTTAATCACTGTCACAGCAACATTACTTCTCTGGAGTTTCCCAATCCTTTTGTTTCCTTTAGCTAAATGCTTTGTGTACACAGTGCCTTGGTGCAGAGTTTTGTATTCCATTTATGTTTGACTTCCCAACGTGTCAATCCAATGACATGTTTATAGGCTTTAGAGCTGCAAGTTGTGTCCTGTGATTTTTATGGTTCCTTCAAGATATTTCAATTGACAGAAAATAAAAGGTTTGCTTTCTTCTATATTGCAGTGTGATTCTATGCATGGAGTTGGTTGAAACAGGACAGCACACGACCTTGCATTAACCTGTGGGCTGTATCCAAGACAAAGTTTTCCAGGAAGAGTTGGGAAAACAGCCTTCACTATGACTCAAAACCCATGTGCTCTAAGAGCAAATGTAGAAATTTAGTGCTTGAGAGAATTTATTCTGTTAACAGTGATATTGAAATATCCCAGCGATTGTAAATATATTGACTGAGACATTGTGGACAAAACTAGTACAGAGCAAATTGTAACAAAGGTAAAAATTTTGTTACAAATCAGTGAGTTTTAGACATTTTGGGTCAAATTTTCTTTATAGAATTTTTATAAAAATAGACACTGGATAAAAGACACAGCACATTCAGGTACTTGTGAACTATTTCTTCCTAATCTCTGTTTCACTGTGATGATTATTCCAAAGAATAATATATTTAATAATATTTCATTTTTATTTGCTTCTATTAAATTAACAAAGTTCATTTTAGAGCAGAGGTATTGGTTTCCAGGGACAGAGCAGGGAGATCTTCCTATCTACAGAGGTAGAGGCCAGTGTTTACACATCCCCAAAAGCCATGATGAGGAAACTGGCTTTCAATACTTGAAAACTGTAAAAGATAAAGTAGAAGATTTGAATGTGAAAAATTACCTTTTATTCATTCTGTATTTCTGGCTTTTAATCTTTAGAATGAGACT
>NW_020956380.1:216046-221990 GCF_003031625.1 Empidonax traillii
ATTCTGTATTTCTGGCTTTTAATCTTTAGAATGAGACTATTAGCACATATTATCATACATTAGAATGCAAATATGAGTGTACAGCTAATATGACTTATTTGGCAGTGACTTGTGCTAAGTAAAGCTGATGCTGGCCTCGATTACTCTGTTATTATTACTGTTCTCTAATGGAAAAATTCACCTGTGCAATGATTTCTGTTTGAGATGCTGGAAGATTCAGCCCACTGTCTTCCATAGAAGTGTATGTACAAACAAATGTTATAATTGCTAGATTACTTTAATACATTTGTCTTAAAAAGATTCAGCTTTTTTTTTTTTTTTTTTTCCTGAATATCAAGAATTACTGGTTTTCAGTGATCTACCTTACCAAGTAAGTTTCCTGGTCCTGGAACTCATTCCTAGAAGTGAAAGACCAGTTTTGTTTGGTTGGTTGGTTTGTTTTTTAAACAACTGTATATAATTATTTGGGTGCTAAAATAGAATGCTAATAACCTTTTATGCTGAGAAGAGTATGTCAAATGGATGTTTAAGCAGAAAAGGAGGTACTGTGGAAAAGTTTCCAGAAAGATGATTTAAGTCTTTGTTTTGCCAGCAGATACGAGATGGTAAGCTGTTTTTGGAATGGCTAATACAGCCTAATTAATCGATGTTTGCCATTAGGATGTATTTCATTGGGCACTAGTTATTTACATTTGACAGTCTATCATGGGGCACCATCTGCCTATGTGGCTTCAGCCTGTGTGGCTTCCCTTTGTGTCCAGAGCACTCTCCTAGCAGGTTTAGGTATGTCAGAGAAACGCTGAGTGCTGAATGGTAAAGTATTCCAATTGCATCTGTATTTCTTTACTGCTCTTTAATATGACATTAATTTTGCAGATGACAACACAGATAATGTAAAACTGTAGAAAAAGTTTTGGCATCTTTGACCAGGATTAATCTGCAAGGGGAAAGGTAGTTAAAACAGTCGTCACTGTGCTCTGATTTGCCAAGGGACCTTGCTGATTTCTGCCGGGTGTGTGCAGCCTCTCTGAGGCCTGGAGTAGGTAGAGAACATGTGCATTCTGTTCCTTCTTCCAAGTGTGGAAATTTATATTTCTGGGGACATAGGTACATGTGCAGCTGTGTTCTGAGATTCTAGCCTAGGAGATGACGTGTTAAATTCTGTAGCACCTAAAGAGTAAATATTTGATGTATACATGTTTCAAAGCCCACTAATTCCAGTGCCTCCATGTCAATGAAAATGGCAAAATCAAGACCTAATCTGAAAAAAAAGAGAGGACCAGAGTACCACTGAGTGGTTTTATTCATGTGTCTTTTGTGAAGTCTCTCTTCCTCTAGTAATAGTCTGCATCTTACATTGCTTGTGAGCAATTAATAGAACAGAAGAATTTAAAGAGTATCTATACAGGGCAGCCCAAAGGTTCTGTCTAGCCCAGTGTGCCATCTGACAGTGGTCAAAAACATGTTTGAACTTCAAGTGGTTGAAAAGAAGGAAGAACCTTTCTGAAAAGCATGTGTTTTTCTTCCATCAGTGATCTTAAACATGTTTCTCTTCATGGACTTCCCCACTGTGCCCTTGAAACTTTGTGACATGCTAGCCTCTACATCTTTTGGCAAGGAATTCCGTTGCTTTAGTGATACACCCAGCAGAAAAACAGCTCCCTTGCTTCATTTAAACCTTCTTTCTGAGGACTTAATTTGATGTAAGATAATCAGTCTATTTAAAGAAACAACAAAAAATCAATTTCTGAACACTGTCAATGATATAGACATTCCTTCCTAAGTCTCAGCCAGGGACTGCTTGCTTAGCTATTGCCTGCATAGGAATTATTCCAAAGTGTTCTTTTGGCATGTTACTTTTCTCTGAGGTTTTTCTCATCCTGCAGTACATTTTCTGAGATACAGTAAAAGTAGCAGACAGGAGCTTTCTCTGTGCTATCAGTTTATTTCCCTCAGTAGCAGTATTAGGAATGACTGCTGTATTTCAAATGTAGAGTCAGGGTAGTTTCAAAAGTTTTCAAAGCTACACAATTATACTGAGTCAGAAAGGCACTGCTGAGTGCAGCAACCATGGAATACATAGTTGTATGCTTAATGCAGACCTAGTCCGCCATGACCTGCTTTGCTTTTATAAATACACTGAGTCAAGTGGATTTGATTCCAGTTTGCATATTTCTGTGAGAATGGAATTTGGTTGCTTGGTTCAGTTTATACAGCTGGACAGTCTATGTGTTTTCTGTCACAAAATGCTTTGGAGGTGTTGGACGGATGATGAAGCCTAAGATGTAGCAAGGCAAATTGTTAAGCTGATAGTGAGAGATATTTATGATACTGAGATGTAATCCTTCCTTTACATAAATTCAACAAAGGGCTCTAGCTACCCCTTACATCTGTAATAGGTCAAAATTAATTCATAAGCTCATGCTAACCCTGTGAAATAAAGATCAGATTCAGTCTGTTAGTTTTCTTAAATGCCAGGTCTCTTGACTTTGTACCAAAGCTAATGCCATCTGGCAGTGTTGTTTCTGTTGTTTGGAAGCAGTGGGAATGTAAACTAATGCTACCTCTGCATTTACTGGTTGTCTTGTTTTAGTGGATTTGTATAGTTAACAAAACATCACTCATACAATGATTCCCTCAAAGTATAGTCCTGCCAAGAAAGCCAAATGGGAGTGCATTCCAGACTTCTGATCTCAATAAGAATCTATTTTGAAGTCCTTATTTGCACCCTCTTTACAATGGAAAAGCAGTACAAAAAAATCTGAGGAAAAAAACCCCAACAAGCTAGTGATCAATTACCTCATTTGAACTGGGTTAAATTACAGTTAAAATAGTAACATGATGCATGGAGTTGTAGAGTTAGTTTTGGTGGGTTTTTTTGTTTGTTTTCCAAGTTTGCTTTTGTCCTTATTCTACAGGCAGGGAAACAAAGACTCATATTACCATTTTATTTTGGACAAGTGTTAAATGCATTTGTAGCTGTGCAGCCATCTACTGAAGACAGTAGGCAACTCTCTCTGTGTACGTGCAGGCACATAATTGTCTGCCTTGGACCTGGTTTTCTTTTCTAATCTAATCACATGGGTGGTTACATGAGCCAGTCAACCCTTGTTAAACCACCAGTAAACCCTTATTAAATCATCATCAATATTTAATCCATCCTTGCTTAAGAGAGTACACAGTTCAGCTCTCGGGTTGCTTTGACGTGAAACCCAATGCTAGTAACAGAGGGATAAGATTGGGACCAAAAGCTTAGATATCCTGACAAGTATTTATCACTTGAATAATAGCTGTTGTTTCTTAAAAATTGTTTGGTTGGGTTGGTTTTGTTGTTGTTTTGCTATTTTTTATTGCTGGAAACAATAGCAGTAGCCTGAGTATGTTGTCACAGAAAATGCTAGTACTTTGTTACTGACTCATTTTTTGCATCATTTCCCGCCATTTATTGTGTTTGTCAGCTTTTCTGTTCAGACAATTTACTTAGGGCCAGCAAGATTGACACAGTAGGAACACAGCCTAATAGTGTTTGCAGGTGGTCAGAGATGTGCTAACAATGTTCCAGTGTCATGATTATTTGTCCTATTACTTGAGAACAAAAAGAACTGAGAGATTATTGAATAAAATTCTGCATGACAAACATTTGTTCATAAAAGTAGGCGTGGTTCAGATGAGTGGTGATTGTTTCTCTTTCCACTGCTTCTTCACTGAAGAATTAGGGAAGCAGAATGCTATCCTGGAAAGAGCTTTGCATGAATTGAAGATTTGTTGATACTGGGACTTGAAAGATGTCAAATGTCATGTCAAATTCTCCCTCTGGTAAACAAGTAACAGAAGTGGTGGGGAAAAGGACTCTGTTTGGAATAAAAGGAAAGGAAACTAATGTTTTATATGTAGTTACACAGCTTCTGTGGATTATTTCCTTTTTAAGTGTAAAAACAAAAAGAAAGGAGTTAGAGAAACAGTGTCTTGTTTTTTCTTTATTCTACTGAAGAAAGTAGAATAAACACCATGAGAAAAAATAAGAGAAAGTGGGGAAGTTAAAAATTAGTAATATAGGAAAAGACACAATTTTTATTTTTGAAGAGAAGGAAAACTTGCATCAAAAAGACTTTGTTTTTCTTTGATAAGAAGAACAAAAGTCCACAGAGACTTTTCAGTCAACTCCATCCATTTCTGCCAAAGAAGCTACCTGGAAGAAAGCTGGGGTTCCCTAAAGGGAAATGGCTAAAAGGGCAATGACTCTTTCTTGATGTATAGCAAAGTGTTTGTGAGAAAAATGTACTGTACTTGTCTATAGAGTGGAAGTTATTCTGCGCTATTAAAAGATGTTTTGAAACATTGAGAGGAAAGTTGTGTATTGGATTGTACAACACTAGTGTGCCAGTACAATGTGTCGCTGGCTCCCCAGACTGTGAAATATGCAGCACCTTTTATGGAAAGGCTCTTATACAGGGTGGTTATTCCATATATTGTATTTGTTTCATATCTAGCTAACCTTCTTAGGACTGTAAGTTAATTTATAAGTTCCTGTAGTGAAACAGCAGAGTTTAGAAGTGTCTAGAGGCTGTGGATGGGTTATTATATGTATAACAGTGAAGTAAGTTTAACTGATAACTTTAGCTACTCAGCAGCTCTTAAACTGAAAAAGTCCAGATTTTCTGCATAGTCCTTTTCAAATAGAAAGTGTTCATTTCTAACACAGAAGGTGTAGAAGACATTCAGACAGTGTTTTATTATCCCAAGAAGTGTGGGAGGAAACATTCCCTGTTAAGTAAATTATTATTTTATAGAGAAAGATGAAGGAAATGAGTGAAGGAGCAAAACGAGTAGGAGCAAAGAAATTTTTTCAGAATGTGTTTTTCTTTATGCCCCTTATTAAAACACATAAAAATTTTCTGTAGAGGGGGATTCTTTCTGTTGGTCTCCTACTTAGTTAAAAAAAGGCAAGTAAAAGCCATAAAGTGATGACTTTCTCCTTATTTCAGCAGTACTCTTTGTCTTGTTAGGTTGAAGAAACTCTGACAGGACTCACAATATGTCATATATATCACTCACTCTAAACTAGACCAATTTATACTGCTGATTCTTTACTTTGAATGACTACAGAAATATAATAATAAATCACTATTCTTCCCTAAGTTGTTAATCATTCAATAGAAGTACACTATTTTATTATTCTATTTAATTTCCTTGGAAAGCGTAGAAATATCAATAATTAACACTTTATTGAATGACTGCTGGTAGGGAGATGTAAAAAATATACTTGTCTAAATATTTTGTAGTGTTTCATATAAGTGGGAAGATGTGTTGTATTGCTTCAAATCCATTTTCCTGTCAGAATTGAGAGATGCAAACCGCTTTGCATTTCTGACAACCAACGCATTTGTTTGAACTTCTAGATGTCATTCACAACCTTAATTCCAGGATTCCAAGTTAGTAATGATATTCTGGAATTGTGAGTCATGATAAGACCATGTAAAATTGTTTTATCTGGCATTTACGAACATATCTAATTTTAAATATAAATATGATGATGGAGATATATATTTCTGAAATAGGATTGTTGGTGTTACTAAGCACAAAATCTCTGCGTCTTTCTACTCTAGGCAATTTATTGAAGCACCAGCTTTTCTTAAGTTTCTTCACCTTAAGCAGAAGGAAAGATGCACACTAATGTGGCAGTTCAGTTTCTCAAATATTTTTCTCACTACTCAAAGATTAAGGGAAGACTTAGAACCTCTTAAAGTTGGGCACACGAGGTGAATTTTTGAGTCTGTTCAGCATGGAGAAGAGAAAGCTCCAGAGAGACCTCAGAGCAGCCTTCCAGTACCTAAAGGGGACCTACAGGAGAGTGGGAGAGGGACTTTTTACAAGCACATGGAATGAAATGACAAGGGCTAATAGCTTTAAATTGAAAGAGAGCAGGTTTAGATTAGACATGGTG
>NW_020956380.1:222556-226471 GCF_003031625.1 Empidonax traillii
TTTTGAGTCTGTTCAGCATGGAGAAGAGAAAGCTCCAGAGAGACCTCAGAGCAGCCTTCCAGTACCTAAAGGGGACCTACAGGAGAGTGGGAGAGGGACTTTTTACAAGCACATGGAATGAAATGACAAGGGCTAATAGCTTTAAATTGAAAGAGAGCAGGTTTAGATTAGACATGGTGAAGAAATTCTTTATGGTGAGAGTGGTGAGGCACTGGGACAGGTTGCCCAGAGAAGGGGTGGATGCCCCATCCCCAGAAGTGTTCAAGGCCAGACTGGATGGGGTTTTGAGCAACCTGGTCTAGTGGAAGGTGTTCACGACCATGTCCATGTTCATTGCACGTGGGTTGGAACTAGATGATCTTCAACTTCCAACCCAAACCATTCTATATTTCTATGATGTTTCCAGACTCAGCGCTTCATTTATCTTCCTCAGTCCTTAGGCTTAATTTGGACCTTTCATGTCTATGTGTGTTATATTACCACACGGAAAAGAGTACTTTTCCTTAAAATTAATTTATTTTTGAGTTTGATTTATTATTTTTTTATTATTATTATTTTATTTTAAAACCAAAGCTTTTTTTTCCGTACTACGGTTTTGGCTCAGCATTTGCTCGTAATGACTCACGCGATTTAAAGCTATTTATTTATTTATTTAGTGGCGGTCAAAGGACCGGGAAGAAACCCTTGACGGTGAGGTAACATTTAGAAGTTTTAAGATCAATTGTGCGCGGCCAGCGCGGGCGGCAAGAAGCCGACGGCAGGGGCCGCTCTAGGATTTCCAGAGCCGCGGCCGAGGGGTGCCGCTCCCGCAGGGAGCCCTACCTGCTATCCCAGGGATGGGATTGCTTAACGCCGTGTTTTCCAAAGCCAAAAAGTCAGCTGATGCTTTGCTCTTCTGTCGATGCGTCTTTCTCTGCGTTGAAGTCTAAGGTGAAGGACGCATTTATTTGGGGATATCTAATATTGCGTGTTCGCTCTGGTCCCTCTACCCTTCTCTGAGACAAGTGGAATTAAATCATTCTGGACTACTGTGATGTGTAAATAAATACCTCATCATACTTTCTCCCCTGCTATACATTTGTGTCCTTAATCATGTTTTTTTGTAATATTTGTATGACTAGATTTCAACATATAGATTTAAGTAGGTAGAAGATTTTCAGTCAAGTTCAGTAAGTATTAAACCA
Organism: Empidonax traillii; assembly: GCF_003031625.1. NCBI lineage: Eukaryota > Metazoa > Chordata > Aves > Passeriformes > Tyrannidae > Empidonax > Empidonax traillii. The sequence goes on from NW_020956380.1 coordinate 223,741, forward strand.
ACACATAAAATGCTCAGAATATTTTTGTCTGTTAGGATTAGCATAGCTGCTGTCTGCAGCAAACATTTTCAAAGCTCAAAGATCTTCAAGATATATAACATTTTATCATTGATGCAAACAACAATGTAAGTTATATAAAATATATTAGATATATGCTTTAATATCTATGAAACAGACATTATATATAAAGAGTTATTATCCCTTTAACTGTAAGTCTTTGTTTTGACATATGTAGCATCCTTGGTCAGTGATAATTAAAATAGGAAAATTTAAAAATACTAACAATATTCCTCAAAAGCCACTGCATATTTTATGGTAGTATTGCAATAACAATTTACAATAACCTAATAAGTATGCAAAAAGATTCATTAGTGAGTGCATGCATTGGAGAATTATTTTTATCTTCAGTGTTAATGTACGGGTTTTGATCAAACAAAAGATCAGAAAATTGTGGTTTTTTTTTCCCTTTTCTTATTGTTCTTATTTGTTAAGCAATGATAAGGTAAAATACTTTTGGTCTAAAAGGATGGAAAAATTACTTTAAAAAGTTTTAAATGGCTATTCATATTTTATTACTGATGTCACTGCTAGCAAACATGTTTTGAGTTAAGCCTTTGGCTATGTAATGCTTAAGTATGGTGTTTTCTGTAGTGAATTAGTCTGTAGCTCAAACATTGGCAATGCATTTTCTATTTGATTCTCATATCCTCTCAATGTTAAACTTGCTTCATTTCAAAATATGCTCCAATTCACCCAGTAATAGATTCACTCTGAATACCAAACTGCAGGAACTGTTGCAGAGCAGGGGAACAGAGCTGAGGAATGTCACATTTCCAGCTCTCGAGATTGAACTATATTAAAACCTATCAGTCTTTCTCTGAGGAAAGCAAAATGAAACCAAAACAAATTGAGTCAAAAATCAATGAAATTGTTCCTGTATTAAGAAAAACCTGAGAGTATACAATTTTTTTTCTCTTAAATCCTCATCTCACACACTTCTATTTCAAATAAAGACCAAAACTTTAGGACAAAAGACATCTTTCTGTAAGGTCATAGAGATGGGGGAAGGAAAACAACCTGAGTTTAACAGGAGTTTTTTAAAAAATTATTTTTAAGTACTGGAGATTTAACTTGCTTTCAATTCTTTTTTTTCCAGGACCACTTGAATGACTTTTAAGTGGTCTGGTATTCCAAAGGATAAGCATTTTTGAAAAGTAAAGGCCATTAAAGTTCCTCACAGAGTAACTAGAAATATGACCACTCACAGGCAGGAGACATTACAAGTAAGCAGTATGTCTTGATATTACTTTATTCATAATCTTCCAGTGATTCATACTCTAACTTTGTTACAGGGATCCTGAATTTAACTTCTGCTTTTAAAGAAGTGAATTTGTCATGAAACTTTTGTCTAATAACAGAGAAATTGAACCAGCATCTCAATTCTCCACTTGCATGTTATTTTTTCTGATTAATATAGGAGAAAAACAAGTCCTAGTCCTGATGTTGTCAGATTGCCTGATATTTTAATTTTCTTAACCTTTTCTTAAAGGTTGGTAAAAATTCTAAAATTTCAGCTGAAAGAGCAAATACGACTCTAAGAGCGTTTTGACTCAGTTTGAATCTACCCTTAGGGTTGAATAAGAATCATGGTTTGCTTGCAACAGCATATCCTCTCCAGTGCCATCCAACAGCAAAACACTGCAGCCCTTGTAAAGAAGTCTCCATGTTAGCGGGAGCTCTTGCCACCGGCAGTGCTGCAGAAAATGATGATAGTGACACAGAAGTTGCTGACAGGCTGACACTGCCTATTAGTCTGTGGACAAATGGTTCATGGTCAGACCATTGTGCAAATTCCTTGAGCCGTGTTTCGTCCTTTGTCCTCATATGGGCTTGTATGAGGAAGTGAAATTGTTTAGTTAGGGGCTATTTACCTACCCACTCTTTTCTTAGCGTTGTTGAAAATTATTTCATATGCTTCCCTAAGTGTAACTGATTAGGTTAAGTGGAAATTATTTTCTTGGAACTAGGAAAATGATGCCTTTAACTAATTTTGACTGTTGAGTTTTCGCTGTCAAGGCTTTTACCTCGGACCGTAATCTTAGAACTCCAGATTAATGCTTAATTTTAGTTCTTCCCTTTTTCTGTAAACTCTTAATTCCTGACATCTATCCCAAAGCTCCTACTACAGTTACATGATGATGGCTTCTCTTTACAAGTCTTCCCTCTCAAATACTCTTGTACTTTGCCTTCTCTCCTGAAACCACAAACTTACTGTCTAACTAAAGACTTTCCTTCTTCATGAGTCTATCTTGCATCAGATTCCTTTATATCATCCTCTGAAAGTATTCTAAATCCTCTCTTCCACTGCTTACTGTGGCTTTTGGACAAAACACAATGATGAAATAGAATAAAATATGTTGAAATTTTGTGCTTAAACTGGTTATTGAAATAATAAAGTAATTAAGTAGTTGAGCTCATGCTTGTGTAGATACTGCTGGAGTGACTGACGATTCTCTATCTTTGGGGTGGTCAAATTATAAAATGATAAAATGGCCAGTCTCTTCGCGAACGAAGAACCGGGGAAGGTCTTTCCACCTTCCAGCCTGCGCATTGGATTTTTTAGGTGAGACACAGTGTGCGCGGAACTGAGCCCACCCTTTAATCCTGAGGTTCATCTGCCGGGGCCAAGCACGCTTGGACGGTGGCAGTGAGGTCCTCAGGACGTAGATGG
>NW_020956380.1:226756-233278 GCF_003031625.1 Empidonax traillii
CAGTGTGCGCGGAACTGAGCCCACCCTTTAATCCTGAGGTTCATCTGCCGGGGCCAAGCACGCTTGGACGGTGGCAGTGAGGTCCTCAGGACGTAGATGGATTGCCTTACGGGCTAACGAGCTCCATCTGCCTGGGGAGGGGCCCCGACCGGGAATCGAACCCGGATCTCTGCAGTGACAGTGCAGTGAATTTTCCCCTGGACCACCGGGGGCTCCCGGTCAAATTATAGAGCATATAGATCCTCATTGATCTTACTTTGTGAAGAATGTGTCTGCTTTGTCTAATACTTTAATGTATATTTTGTATGTGATTTGACAGACAATAAAAATGAATATGCCAGACTTATTATAATCTGTGCCCCCCAAAAAAATGAGGGATAAAATGATTATTTTTCAAAATGATTTGTGGTTAATTTACCCAAAGGAAAAAAAAATTAAGAAAACCTCATAAACCCAGTGAAAACTACTGGATTTTTTTTGCTATTTGTTTCACCTCTATTGAAATGCTTTTAAGCAACATCTGCTGTTGAGATCTCTGCATGTCACTTCCTTTAGGTTTTAACTACACAGACACAGCAAACAGCATCAACAAATGCAGTGGACCAGCGTTGGGCCACCTTTGCTGGATGAGAACTCTCAAAGAAAAGTAAAACTGCTTGTTTAGCGTATTTTGGCAGTTTGTCACTTTTAAACATGGCCTAGTCTTTTTTTAAAACTATCAGCCTGATTAATAGAAATTATCACATACTTCTGCTGCTTTATGTTGGTCTTACTGACTCTTCACTAAACCCCCATATTTCCCTGCAATCTGCTTTATTATTTCTGCCAGGTATGTGTGCTTTAATTGCACTGAGATGGTGGTTTAGAGTTTGAATAGTCTACCCTAAACCTGGGAAGAGTCACAGCTGCTTGTATGAACTGTAAATAACACTCAGATGAGAAGATGAAAACAAGAAAAAAAGATTCACTCTCACTACACCCTCCTTGTTTTTCCTCAATTAGGTTGGGATTTTATTCAGGTGTTGCTGCTTATATCTCCTGGTATTGTTTGTGACAAAGAAGGTGGAGACCTGATCTCTGAGACAGGGCAGAACTAGGTTTCTTCTTTCCCTTGGTCTGGTGATTTTGCCTTTTTGTGGTGGGATTCCAGCTAATGCTGCAATGTTTCATGCTGAGGCGGAATGAAAAGAGGTATGTGATGATCTTTTTACTGTTTTTAATTCTTGTGGTATCTATGCGGTTTGTTTGCTTTTGTTCAAACCACGGTCAGAGAGGTAAATGAAAATTTTACTTCTGAAATTTTTTTCTTTAAACAAAAGCCTTTCTAGTTCTTATGGCCTTAAAGAAATAGTTGAAAGGGTCAGCTTAATATGCTATATAGATAGAATATTTCCTAGGACTAATTAGTAATGTTTTTATAAGATCTGCCATGAAATTTTTCAAATTCCCACATAGAATCGTAGAATATTCTGAGTTAGAAGGGACCCACAATTTGGCAAATAATCCTTGAAATTGGGATATACAAGTGGGGTAAAGGCCCTCAGAGTCAGGTATGTGTGTTTCTTTTTTTCGTGTTTCCCACTGGGACCCATGAAGTTACCTTAACAAATACCAAAACAGAATTTACCAAAACTTATTTCTGTCCGTTCTCCTCAGAATATGTGTTTGTTTACTGTCAGTGTTTCTGAAACTCTCAGCCACCTGATCTCTTCAACCACACATCCTCAGTGGCACTACAAAATGCTGCCATCTTGATTTCATAGTCTTCTCTTTATGTTTTCATGGATGTGAATTACTGTATGATGTTCAGAACTACGCAAAGAACAACTATCTCATTCAAAACAGTTACTATATACAGATTACAAAGGTTATATGAATTTCTGGTATGCTTTAATTACCTGTGTAGATATTCCTACTGTATGTACCTGAAAGGTATCTGATTATAGTTCAAAGTGAAGCAGGATACCTTTCCATGTGGTACTGGGCAGTAGGAGTAACTTGCCAGTGATGTGCAGTACAGGTAATGCGGTGTAGTTTCAGCATCCCCTGCCTTGGATTTCCTCTTTAGGAAAGGCTGGGGTAGGTTGGTGGAAGACAGAGCCAAATAACAAATTAGAAGTTTTTGGCCCTGTCCTTTCTGATATGCAAAAACAGTGCTGGTAGTAATCTATCAGAGACCTACTTCAGGTGTGTGAGAACCTCTGGGTCACAAATCCTCTGCACTTCAGTGCTGCCCAGGTCAAGATTTTGGTCCTGCCTGCAGTGATGCTGGTTACAAACACGTTGTAAACTATCTTAAGCTAAAGGATTTAAGGAAGCTGCCAAAAAGGTGAAAGCAAGGCTAGTCTTTAAATCTGTCTGAAATCTAAAGCATGATAAGATGCGGTGCAAATAGTGATTATGGCTTGATTTGGTGCAAAACCAGAGAGAAGTGCTGTCCTCAGTGGATGAGCAATTCAGCTGTACAGAACAATGGCTGTTTATGAGTTTCAGTGCTATCCTTGGAGATGGAGGATGCATGACAACTCATTACTTAGTACCTACGAACTCAGTGTCCGGTCCCCATATGTTTAGGAGATTTGAGCACTGCTTATTCAGCTTAAGAAAATGGACTAAAATTCTTGACCTGAATGGCCACATTGGCTTTTATAAACTGCTGAAAACATTCACATCAGGAAAACAGTGAACCTGTTATGAATAAATGTACAATGAACAGAAGGTGCTCAGACTTTTTTTAGCTAGTAATGGTGAGAAATCAGTAAACACATGAATAAAGTGAATGCAGAGCATTCTGTGTATGAGGTTGCAGAAATCCAGCTGCAGTGTTCCTTAATTATTTTAATTTTGTCCTGTAGCACTCGATATTTCTCACCAAGGATAAATGTTTTGGCTAATGCCACTAACTGCCTTATCTTTTAAATCAACATGTATGGAATATTTATCTGCCTCTCTAAAGGAAAAAAATAATATTGACTTCTCTAAATAAAAAAACCTATAAAGGATTTATTTTTTGTACCTTCTTCCCCTAAAGGATGGGGGGAGGAAAGAATGTGATTAGTTCTCAATTTCAGACTCTATCTGAAATGTTGTACCTGTTCTTACAACAAACTTCCTAAAATGAACTACTGTAGCTACACATTTTGTTTTTAGCTTTTTCACTCAGAAGAAAAAGATTAGAATTTTTTTTTTTTTTGCTATTACTATGTTTTGTTTTGGGTTTTTTTCCTAATGCTTCAGAGGATGTGGTGTCATACTGCTTTAATAAAACCTGTGATTTGACAGTTCTTCCACTGTGTGCCATGAGGCAGAAGAGAATAGAATGAAAGTGCTTACTCCCCTTTCATTGCACATAGGTGCACAGGAAAGACAGGCAGGCATTGCTTCATGCAAAGTAATCTGCTCTAAGAGCAAGGCTGCTAGACCTTGCCCATCAAGGAATATTCTCTGTATCCTCCCTTCAGGTTCTACAGATGTTAGTTATGCTCAATGGCTCCTAGACCTCTGAACTGTGTCTTTGTGCTCAATTCAACGCCTAGGAGCTGACTTCTGTGTTTCAAAAACATTTCCTGCATGAAGATGCTGTGAAGAGAACATTGTGACTACATAATTTTTCCCTAGCACTTATGTGTGCTTAGAGACTTATGTCTCTTAGAAAATTAGCTCTGATAAGACTCACCAAAGTTTACTGAAAAAAAAGATAGCAAAACCCATCGCTCCTCTAAACTAGAAGAGGTTATACATATGGGAAGCAGTATTGTTGATTAATGCACTGCTTAAACAGGACTGTGAGGTGTCCTTTTTTCATTACATACATCTTGGATATTTCAATGGTCACTAAAATACTAACTGAACTTTTAACATTCCTTGAGGTATTTATCCTGTCCTTGTAGTCTGGAGTCAGAGGTGCTCTCTCCTAAATCTTCCTAGGCCTTCATTCCCCTAGGGACCTGTGTAAGGTCACATTGAATAATGGATGACAACCTGGGGAGTTCATTCTGGGATCTTCCAAACTACAGCTCAGAGTGCAAGTTGCTGAACTGTTCATCTTTCTGTAGTAAAAGAGGAATACTGACAATGTAAGTCCTAAAAACAAAGGTCAGAAATCAGTAGAATATTACTTTGATCAACATTTAAGCCACTAAATTATCTTTATGATTCATGCACCATGGTATATAATTTGAAGTACAAGAATATGTTAGCCAAAACCCATTTAAACCTTCACTCTTGGGGAAAGGAGAGGGAAACAAATAATGTGCTGCAGTGTTAAAGGGATTTTGAGTAGCATTTTGCATTTTCTTGTAATATCTGCTTTGCTTAGACACTTCTACAGTCAAAATGCTTTAAACAAATATTAGAAAGGTTGTGTGCTCCAAAAGTATTTTTTTGTTTACTTATATGGCACAAAAATTGCTTTAGGAACTTTACAGAGAACTATTGAAAGAGGGAGCTTCCTTGAAGAGCTTGCAGCATATTGGAGGAAGTAAGTGGTGGCCACGATCTGCCAGCTGTGCCTTTTCTTGTCAGTGATGTGGACTGGTGCCCATGCTGGCTTTGAAGATTGTGAATGTGCTGTAAGGATAAAGGTAAGCAGGTATATAATTTCAAGGCTGTTTCTGAAAAGTCTTGTGCTTTGTTCAGCATCCTAGGGACAGAAGTAGGTGTGGAATCATTTTGGCTGGGAAAGACCTCTAAGATCATCTCTAAGTTTTCCAGGTCCCACTGGAAAACTAACACTACAAAGTCAACTGCTCATCCAAGAGAATACAGGCACTAGAAATCACAAAATATTAGACTGAAACTGTGATGATCTGTCTCTAAATTATATTAGTTTTTCTCTCTTTCATGAAGTGTTATCTGTTACTGAGAAATAACTTTTACAAGCAGAAACAAATGTAATCTTTGCCAGGGCTTTCAGCAGCCTGACGAAATTTTATACAAAAGAAATTGCAGCTGGAATTAACATTGTGTGCAAGTGATTCACATTTGTTAGTGATGATCTTTTCTAAGGCAGAAGAATGGTGTTTGGGTTTTTAATACACAGTTCACCTGTTAATATGGTGTTCTGCATGCAAAATGAGATCTCTGATAGCGCTATACAATCTCTTACTTGTATTGAATGATTTGAGTAAGAAAACAAAATTTCTGCCTTCATAAGTACCTCTTCTCTTTGAGTATATCAGCAGTATTTGAGTAAGACTTTGAATAGTTCCAGTTGCTTTTTTTTGGGTTCAGTGTGCTACCATTATATTTCTTCATGTGATAGGTTTTGCTTCCTTGAACAGCCCCTTGCTAAATTAAAGTACTGCACATTTGTTTGTAATTGCCGTTTTTAATGAGGAGACAGATAACAAAATGAGTTCAGCATACTCTTCTCCACCCTAACTAAGGTTTATACAAGTAGCTTGCTGGGTGTTAATGAAGTTATTTGGGTTCTTGTAAGAGTTTGGATTTTTAACTTTCCTGTATAAATTGCTTAAGCCAATAGAGGACCAAAAAGCCTCACAAAACCCTATACTCTTTCTTAGTATTTTGATGCTGCGTTTAAGTCAAAATAGACTTCAAATTTAATAAGAGAAAAAAAAAGTGTTTCACTGACAATGTTTCCTGTAAAACAAACCTAAAAGAACAAAACAGGTAACAAGTTCCAGAACAACTGCCAGGAAGAAAAAGGGGGCCAAAAACTCTTTGACCACCTCTAGCAGGGAGTAGATTCAAAGCACTATTTCTCTACTTAGACCTCTTGAAAATATCTGGTAAAATAAGCAGCTGCAGTATTTAAATGTGTTCCTTGAGCAATTCCTATGCCCTCCCTAGTGAAAGAGGAGGAACCTTGTGACTCCACTCTTGCACTTCAGTGTAAATGGATGTTGACCGCGGGTCTGTGACTAAGGCAATATGCTGTCAACTGTGACAGCTGTGCTCTGGGTGCTGCTTCTGGGGTTTTTTTGGTTGGTGTGCGTTTTTTTTTTTTCATTTGTTTGTTTTTGTGGTTTTTTAAACTCCTGCTGTGAGGACAGGAACTGCAAGGAGCAAAGTATGGGAAGAACAGCTGCAGATAGTAAAACAACAAGCTACCACAACCATGTTTACCAGTTTGTTGCATCTGTAATATTCATATTTCTACTGTTCAGGCGTAAGGGTAGGTGCATATTAATGTATATCAAACTGAGATCTTGTCAGAGCTGTGGAAACCTTTGAGTCACTGTTATTAAAACTTTTCTAGGTGTTCACAGAGAAATTCTACTAAGAACTGCCACAAAAATTAATACTGGCTCTGTTTTTCTCTTACATAAAAGTCTTTTAAGGGTGGAGAAATTAGAAAGCGGGAAGAAGAACTAAAGTCTCATCAGCGCTTAAACAAAATAGACAAAATAAGCTCAGTAGCTGGGCTGGTTGCCTGGACACCAACACTAGACGAGATTATTGAGACTGATATGGGATGCAATCACACAGTAATGTTAGCACAGCTAATGCCAATCAGCACGGTGCTATGGAAAGCAGGTTGCCTGTTGTATTTTCCAC
>NW_020956380.1:234863-237367 GCF_003031625.1 Empidonax traillii
CAGAAGCAGACCTTTGTGGTCTTTTCTTTAGATGAAAAATAGTACAGAGAAGCCACAGAAAACAAAATGTATGGTCAAACATGTAGAAATGATCCTCAGGGAAAAACTTCAGAATATCTTTGGGATAAGTACTGTCTGGAAAGGTCCTTGGACTAAAAAAAGAAATTATAGCATGATGCATCTTTTCCCTGAATCTGGAGGAATTCTTTCTCTGGTACTTTCTCTTTTTTTTTTTTTTTTTTTTTGGTAATGTGAATGCTTTATGTGAGGGAAATGACTATACATGACTATCTTCCTGCGGAGAGTGGTGTGAAGGAGATAGGAATTATTTTCTGAAAACAAAAAAGAGTGAACAAGGTTGTTTTACCTTGTACTTTAGAGAAGTAAAAGTTACTTTTGGATAATAAGTATATTACATATACGAGTTTATTCAGTATATAATGTCCATAAATATCTTCCATGTTTTACACTTTCATAGGGAGATCAATGAGGTTTAATTATTTATTTCTGAGAGATGGAGCCAGGCTATACAAGTGAGCCACAAGAGTCAGCTTAAAATATAGACAGCTTGCAAAAATGTGAACATCACAAGGCCTGATTTAACCTAGATTGAAGATACTTGTTTTGTTATAGCTTAAAGTGAAGATGACAAACTTTAAAGATTAGAAAGTTGATTTTTACAGAAAACAAAGGCAAGCTCTTTTCCCAGTAAAGCTGATGTGGAAAATGCTGGTATTAATTATAGTTGATTTAATACATCTTTGGTCATATATGATTACTGTTAAAATTAGCATCTCCAGAACTATTTTCATAAACCGTATTCCGTGGAAAGAAATCGCTGACACCAGTGTTCATAGCAGCATGAAACCACTTGAATGTTTGTCTTCTCCAGGCAGTGGTAATCGGCACGGCTGAAGAAGACAACCCATTGCCTTAAGGAAGGCTGTGCTTCGTTTCACAGCCTTAAGTAAAGCTGTGCTGGGTCTGTCACCTCTAAAGCTGCTGTGGCTACCAGATGGTAGCAAGAGCAGATGCAGCACCAGTCACTGTCTCTCTTTCCACACCTCTTCTGAGCTAGTCCTGCAGTAAGAGAAAATACAGCCCATACCAGTTCCACCTACTGCTATGACAAAATGACAAGTGACAGTAACAACCAATGGACCAAATGGGAGATGCTGCTTGAGAGGAGCTGTTTCGGAAGGCAGGAGGAACAATTGGCAGGCAAGATGGAACAGATGACAGGCCTAATATGAAGCTTCCTAGAAAATTGACCTATGTCACTTTTCTAAAATTAAACTCCAAAACAAAACTCCCCTCACTTAAAGGCAAATCTCTGCCTGGTGATTATATTTTCTTCTTCTATTCCTTGTAAAAAGTGCCCCATTTCATCAAGATACCATTCTCCTTTTCCCTGAACTAAAGTTAACTCTAAACCTAAATTATGTTTTACAACATCAGAAATGTGGTACTAATCTGAATTAGAAACTTTCAGAGAAACTGGAAAACAGGACCATGTCTTCTCATGGTCAGTGAAGTTTTAGATGTTTCACTGAGAAAAATCCCCAGAACATCAGCTACCTTTCCAAAACCACTCTCTAAACAACTTAACATTTAGTACAAAGCTTTTATTTTCTTTTGCAGTTTTATTTTGCTTGGGTTTTTTTGTTTTTTTTTGTTTTTTTTTTTTTTAAGAGGGCATAAGGAGTTGAGGAGACATTGAGGAGGTGATTCATATCTAAATGACACTGAGGCAGATTCAATACATTTAGGAGTTCTTACAGCTCAGGTCTTAAACAAATAGCAGAGGTCAAACATGTTGTAAGCATAAATGTGAGAGCTCTGTGGCAATCGGTTAAGTTATCACTTCTAACGTCCAGAATGGATTTAACTGTTAAGTATATAAAGGTAAGGCTCTGTTTCCCTCAGTTATCCCCCAGTGGTTATTCTATGAAAGGTGCATGACCTTTGATTTTCAATGAAACAAGGCAGGTGAGGGGATTGCTGTAGTTTGACACAGAAATGTCCATGCACAGCATCAAGCAGGACCAATGAATAGAGGTGAGGGAAAGGGCCAGATCTATCACATTACTCAGTAAATCCATGCCTACATAAAAGAAATTCTCTAAAATCCTGTAGATTGGAACTGCTGCCAAGAGGAAAGATCTGGTGATTAAAGAAAATAATCCCTGCCTTTTGATAGCTTGTTCAGAATTCGTGCAGAGGGTGAAGCAAAGCATCAAGTGCACCTAAAAGGCAAAATAGATATTTTCTGTTGGCTGACATTTATTTTTATTTTCTTTCATTGTAACGGCTTTAAACATCCATTTGCTCAGGATTTTGTGTGACATTATGTGTGTGCTTCACATATCCATAAAAAGAGAGGTAACCTTTAAATCTATCACTTTTGCACAATATTAACTCAGTAATGTCCTCGTGGGGGTAAAGGAAAGGATTGGTGAAATTTCATTCCATCTACATTGGAATTACTTCTGTTCCTAGCTTAA
>NW_020956381.1:0-6882 GCF_003031625.1 Empidonax traillii
TTTACTTCAGCTAAATCTTATTAGATAAAATCTATCTTATAGGAGGAAGAATGATCTGTCTGTAGAAGTAGCAAGTGCTGGAGAATTTACCACATTTTTGAGTAATAATCTCTTCCATTCAATGTTTATTTTTACTAGTTATTTGTACTCATTTAGTTTTTGATTTGTTGGTATATTTTATCTCTCTGTTTTAAAGAGCCACATAATTTCCAATGCAAATTACTGTGCAGTTTCTTTCCATTCTAGCCTACTGATGGGAATTTACTTTAAGAAACAGCGATCCAGAGGAATTAAATACATTGATAATTTTGGTGTGCAGTGGGAACTAGCAGATTGATTTGGTTGTCTAAATGTAGGTATCTGGTGTCATTTGAGATGCCCTAAAGTATCTAATATGACTTCCAGCTGTCACTGCAGAAGAGCCCAAGTCATATCTTATGTCATATCTGCCAGTTCAATATAGATAAGCTAGGACATCTAAAAATGGTACTAAGCATCTAAATGTGAGCAACTAAACACAGGCACAGCTCATCCTAAAATAGACATCAACATTTGGTCAACTAAGTAGCACTTCAGACACCACTGGGAGCTATTCAGTTATGTGAACATAGACATCTAAGCCTATTTGAGATGCTGTAGAGTATCTCAGATGTGTGCCAGGACTGGTGTTAAACCTATTAGAGACCTAGACCTTTCTGGAGTAGCAATGGGAGGCCATGCAGAGTATTCTAGGGCCTCTGAAAGAGAAGAAGGAGGAACTTCTAGAAGCTGATTTAAATAGTAAGAAATAATTTAACCTAATGATAAAAGTTTTATTCCTCAGTGTCTTTTGCAAAAGGTGACAGTGACTCATTTATTCTTTAGGTACCTAAGTACCAAGCTTATGAACTTTCTGTGTTTGGCTTTGCTTTGAATTCATTGGGGAAGATAGATACACATCTATCCAAGTCAACAAAATAGTTTTACAGAAGTTGCAGAATCACAGAATCACAGATGGATGGGGTTGAAGGGGACATCTGGAGATCATCTAATTCATCATAGCTAGTATCTATGTCACAGGACAGAGGCCTATTTGTTGGAGTAGACACAGTAGTACACCTGTGGAGTTTCTTTTGCATTTGTGTGGAAACCCTGGTCCCTCTTCTAAAATGGTCAAATATCAGCCTTAAGACCAGACTTTCACAGAGGGAATTTTAAAAGAGGTGACTAGGAGAACATTATACCATTCAATTACATAATAGTGAAAATTTAATGAGTAAGCTGCCAGCCCTGCCCTGATGGCCCCTGTGGGGGCCTGCACTGCTCCTGGCCCTCACAGCACTCTGACCCTGCCCAAGCCTTGTCTGGCAGCCTACACATATGACATGAAGGTTTGACCTTGGGCTTAGGCTTCTGTTTGATGTTTGACTCCTATGGATATTTTTCTCCAAGGGGCATTGTTTCTACACATGATGCTTTCTAATTGGAATTATCAGCATGAACTACCAGTGGCCTCACTCAGTCCAATTTCTTTGATTTTCCACATGCCCAAAGCCATTACCTGATTCACTATCACGTTCTGACTTCCTGTCACAAATGTTTTAAAAAGGTGTAAAGTTTTTATTTTCTCTGTGTTTCCTTTTGCTTTTTTCCATGCACAATTTAGTCATTAGAGAAGGGCACATGTAGGTGCAGTGCTCATCAGTAAGTCTTCCCTTCATCTGTGTTTCTTTTGTTTTTCCGATACATACTAGAATCATCTAGAAGTAAGAGTGATGAGTCTCATTTAACTGCATGGTGCTGTTTGGCCTGTGACAGAGATAACAGCATAGATTCTGAAAGTAGAAACAATAGAGAACAGTTTTGCTATTTTGCTTTTCCTTGCTACAGTTCTTGCATGGTTTGATAAATTTGATAAATTTCACTGGCGATTTGCAAAACACTAGAAATGAGTACTTTACAGGCAGTCCAAATATGCCATGTTTTAAATAATACTGTGTGCTGAATAAATACTATACTCAAATATACAGTCTGCTCACAAATAAATAAATACATTGTGCAGTAGACAGAAATTACTGCCTAAGCACTTCTTTTTGTTCAAGAGATATTTAAAAATATTTTTACCGCAAAGATAACTATTAATAATGAAAAGACCGTAGATGAAGACAGAGCTTTATTAGTCTAGAAATACATCTCTGACACTAAGTACACCTCTATTCTCTACTTCAGAGAGAGATGTAAATTTCCTTTATGAAGTTATGCATAAGTAAGTCTTAGCTTCATTAGTACACGGTAGTTTTTCAGTCTTGTGTTTCAATTTGTTTACTGATAAACTAATTTCAACCACTTACCTTAAGTATCTTTATTTTAAATTGTGATTATGAATACCACAAATCAATTAAATTTTTACAAATAAACATAGTAATGAAATGAACAAACACAAATATACCACATTGCTTTTGTGACTATGCTACAACTCAAGTTTATCAGATTACTGTCTGTTCCTGCACTTATAAAAAAAATAAATAAAGAAAGAAAAAGCACATAAAGATCAAGTACAGCAGCCCTCAAAAGGCTAATCATTTAATGATTCCTTCTTTTGTAGTTAATAAAAATTTTTCAGCTTTATATATAAATAAAAATTTCTACCGAGCTCAGAGAACATTATGAAAGATAGAGGAATCATGAGTTCTGTTTAAAAAATAAAGAAATGTAGACTCAGAGTGGCAAAGCAGTTTACTTCAGATCATTCATAAGGTCACTGACAGAGCTGCATATTACTATTTGATGCATCCCGGAATGCTTCTAAAATGAGGCATTAGATATTTAAATTATTTGGAATTTGTTCCACAGCTGCCTGTAGCCGCAAGGTTTAAGGAAAGTCTTGAGAGCTGCTGTTGGGGCAGGGCTAAATACTGCTGTCAGTACTTTATAAACAACATACAAACATATGAATGGCCAGACTTCGCGAATGAAGAACCGGGGAAGGTCTTTCCACCTTCCAGCCTGCGCATTGGATTTTTTAGGTGAGACACAGTGTGCGCAGAACTGAGCCCACCCTTTAATCCTGAGGTTCATCTGCCAGGGCCAAGCACGCTTGGACGGTGGCAGCGAGGTCCTCAGGACGTAGATGGATTGCCTTACGGGTTAACGAGCTCCATCTGCCCAGGGAGGGGCCCTGACCGGGAATCGAACCCGGGTCTCTGCAGTGATAGTGCAGTGCCTTTCCTCTAGGCCACCAGGGGCTCCCACAAACATATACACACAAATGCAAACACACTTTCTCCCTCTCTATTTTTTTTTTTTTTTTTAAGATTTCAGGAGAAAAGATTCTTCCAGTTATTCTTATTTGATATTTCATGCTATATTTATTATGCAGCCCCTGAGGGCTTTTAAAATTATGATGTATCTAGGGATTTTCAACTCTATGACAAAAGTTCCCATAGTTTTAATTGTGGCAGACAGAGCAGGTTGTCAGCCTAAAAAAGCAAAATCAATGGAAAGTTGACAGGTTTGACTCAAAGAAAAACAGAGAGAGAAGTGAGAACATGGAAGAAAACTTAATATGATTGCTCTGAAAACTGGTGAAACTCAGTCTGAAGAATTCTAAAGGGAACAGAGCCATGAACAATTCTCAGAAAATGCTAGGTCTCCCCACAAAACAAAATGAAATTAGTTCTATCCTCTGAGAAAAATTATGATAGTACCCCATATAATTCTGAAAGAATTCTTAGCTGGGAAAATAATTAAAATCAATCATGTTAAATCTTTTGCATTTTATAAAAGACATTTGATTCTATAAAATACATTGCATTAAGTACCAAAAATGACACATCCCTCCTGTCACCACTGTTTTGATGTTTTATTCAAAACTGCATTTTTTTCTCTCTTCAGTATTTCTATAGCACAATCTCTGTAGAATCTAAGCATTAAAGCATATGATTTGCTTTATACAAGTATAAGATTTATACTGCACTTTTTGAAACAGCATATTCTTGCACATTCTGTAATATATTTTTCTTGTATCAAATCAAAGTTAATATCTATTATCTTTTATTTTAAGCTACATAATTAGTACATACTTAAAGACTAGGATTGTTATACCTGCCTATTGCCCAGAAGCTTGGATTAGAACACATCATGAAGCCAAGGAAGGAGCACTTTGAGTACAGACTGAACAAAAATGAGAGCAAAGGTATGGGCAAAATGCTAGAAAGCAGAGGTTAAAATCGAGTCAGGGAATGGGACTTACTTTACTTTCATGAGTGAAGGAAATAGGCTTAACTAGTATAAACAGCACAAGTAATGCTCCAAGAGAAAAAGATGGGATCATAGGTAAACCTTGACTTGAAGAAACTGAGATAAAACCACAGTGCTTCCTTGCTTTGAGTGTGTATTTGTGAAGCCATGTAAACAAATCAGACCTGTAGAATTTATTAAACCCTATGATATGAGAGCTGGTCCTCTTAATCTAGACAACTAATTTAAATCTGTTTTTTAAAAATCACAGTTGTCAGAAGCTAAACCCCTAGATGGTCTTGCCTGGAAAGGGGTAATTATCATAGAAAGCCTTCATAATGAGATTCTGCCTATGTTAAAGTATCAAAGTTAGATAGGTAGTTTTGTCCTCAGATGTATTAAATATCCAACTTGAGATATACTATGACATTTTAGGTAGATCGTTAATATTATAAATACTGTATTCTTTAGGTACCTCAGCAAATTATAGGTTATATGGGTCTAGCTGTTGTTTTAAGGAAGATTTCATGGAGAAAGGCACTAAATAAATGTTTTGAACTTACTGTTGTATTATCAAGTAACCCTTGTTTGCTACAAACTGCCACAGTTTGTGGCCCCACACTAGTGCAGAGTAGAGAGGGACAATTACCTTCATCGATCGGCTGGCAGCGCTTTGCCTGACACACCCCGGGATATGGTAGACCCTTTTGTCTGCCAGGACACTGCTAGCTCAGATTCAACTTGCTATCAACCCAAATCCCCAGTTCTCCTTCGGTGGAGCTCCTCTCCAGCCACTCATCCCTCAGTTTGTAAGTATAACCTGGATTACTCTGTCTCAGGTGGAAAATCCCGCACTTGCTTTTTTTAAATTCCAAATAGCTGGTATTCACCCAGCTCTCTAGTCTATTCAGATCTCCCTGTAAGGGCTCTCTATCCTCAAGGGAGTCCATATCTCCTCCTAGTTTAGTATCGTTGGAAAATTACTTAATAAACGTTTCAATCTGGTATCCAGATAATTTACAAAAACATTAAAGAACACTGGCTCTAAAAAATCTTTGAACTCCAACTTACAACTCAAAATTCTCAGTTTTATTTCCATTTTGCAATATTTTGTCCTCGTTTTTTTCTCATTTTCATAGAAATTCTTGGAGTCTGTATAAAATATCTCAAAATTTCCCTTTACTTTCACGTTATTTGTCAGATAATAGAAATAAAGCATTTTGATATTTTATCCATCTTGGTTTTGTAATTGCAGAAAAATGAACTGATAGACTTGAAGCTAATGAGATGCGATTAAAAATTATCCTTTTAATGTTGACGAGATTAAATTGTAATAACTTTATGTTCAATTAATTTAATGAAAAATAAGTAAGATTTTCCCTGGTATTACAGAGATTTGGAAGATGAAAGTCACATGAAAATCTGCTAAGCCTTTTGCACCAACTGATAGATTACAGAATCTTGGAATATTCTGAGTTGGAAGGGACCCACAAGGATCATCGAGTCCAACTCTTAAGTTCATAGCCCATATGGGGATCAAACCCACAACCTTGGTGTTATTAGCACCATGCTCTAACTGTCTGAGCTGGGATGCAGATTGTCTGTGACAAATATATAAATTGAGCTTGGTGCCTAATTGCTGATAGTGGCTGTATTGTTGATAATTACCATAAAGCATAAGCTGTAATCTCTATGTACATTGCAATTGTGCACATGCATCATGTTAAGTTTTAACAGTGAGCAGTCTTGCTTCACTAGATATATTTCCATTGCACTGAAAGAAGTGGTGCAAAATCATTACATCTATAGAAACTAAACAATCTTTTAAGAGTAATGTAATATGAAAAAGATGAATGATTTTTTTCTAGAGACTTTCAATGAAAAGGTGAACAAAATTTTAAAAATCAACCTAATTCTTTTGCCACTTATTTTCTAAACTTCTAAACAGTCACTATTTTCTTGGTTCTGTTGTAAAATAGTAGCCATAGACCTGCAGACATAAATGATAGTGAATTATTTGTTAAGAAATTTATTTTTAGGTTTCAAAAAAAATTTTGTTTCACTCCAGTTCTATAATCTTATTTTTAATAGAAATTATCATTACCATAACAAGACGTCTCTTGTCTGCAGTCAACACTTAGCCATTCAGAGCCAAATTTCTGACTTTTCAGTCACTGTTTATTCCCTTATTTTGAGAAAGAAGATTAAAATACACATACTTTTTGGTTTTGTTCCATAAAATATGTAACATTAATCATGGCAGCTAAGGGGAGCACCACTACTTATTTGAGCTAGAACACTAAATCTACAAAAAAAATATCACTTTTATGTTATCTACTATACTGTGTACACTCACAGCTTCAGAAACAGTGAGTAAGACTGCAGGTTAGTTTGCTTACATGTCTTGTGTGACTTACAAATGCAGCAGAAATTAATATTCTAATCCTTATAGATTGCAAAACATGCTTTCTTCAATGTCTGTCAGCTTCATTGGCCCCAGTGAGTTTGACATATTAAATGGCAGATGCTTCTTACCTTGGTCCCTCACTTCATTCCCAGAGGATCAAAACAATCTGACATAACTACATCAAACCTCCTCCTCTTAGTGTTTCATAATGGATACAGAAGACTTACCTTCCATTTATTAAGAATACACAGATATTA
>NW_020956381.1:7795-16379 GCF_003031625.1 Empidonax traillii
CTTCATTGGCCCCAGTGAGTTTGACATATTAAATGGCAGATGCTTCTTACCTTGGTCCCTCACTTCATTCCCAGAGGATCAAAACAATCTGACATAACTACATCAAACCTCCTCCTCTTAGTGTTTCATAATGGATACAGAAGACTTACCTTCCATTTATTAAGAATACACAGATATTATACTGCTGAGGTAGAAATATTTATTTCAAAGTATTCCAGAACAAATGTTCATGTTCTTAACATTTTTACAAAATAAACTTAGTAGGATAAAGATCTCAGTTATAAATTTTTATTGGTAATTTCTTACACATTTCTAATGAACTATAATTTAGGTTAAATACATCATTTGCATATTGGAATATGTTAGGGAAATCCTTTTTTATCATCTTTATGCTAATTCTGTATTATAAATGCCTTGAAAGATGGAAATTGTAGATAGGATTCTTGATACAGAAAGAAAACAAAAATGAACACACAAAAGTGAATGCAGTTTCCCTGTGCCTTGAAAGGTGAACTCACAACTTCCAGCATACAGGTTTTTAAAAGATAATAAATCACTAAGATTTATCACAAAATAAAGACATAAATTTAAGAAAGGAATATCAACCTTATCCATAAACTATCTGAAGGAAGGAAAGGCCTTAAACCAGATGAGAAACCTTCTGAAAATTGATGAGTACAGTGGCACTTTGCAGCATCTCTATTCCATGAGGAACTACAGTCTTGTTGCAAGACATGCTGATAAGACACTATAATATTATCTGCACTATAAGGAGAAAGTAGTGACATGACAGATCTAATTGAAATCAACACAGTACAATAAAGAACTGGTTATTGATATGTTCTATATGAATTTCTAATATAAAAATCCAGTGATGAAAACATGTGATGAAAAACAGTAAAGAATGCCCAGAGCTCTAAGACAAATAGGGATGATATACAGGTAACTGTGATACTGGACACAGGACAGGATCATCTGCTAACCAAGAAAATAAGTCATGAGTGGTAAAATAAACTTGACATATGTATCAAATACTGGCAAGAGACAGGACTGTGCGAGTTTCATTCTAGGAATTAAAAACAGGTTTGCTTCTCAAGCACATACAAAGGACAGAAGGTGGCAGATATTTTCAGGAACAAAGTTACAAAATAGAGTCTTGAGACCAAACTGGTCTGCAATCAAAAAAAATGGATATTACAATAACAACTAAATACAAGAGCTATGGTAGTTGAAACACTTTAGAAAGATACATTTGAAAACAGTGACATATTTAACATATTTAAATAGCACTCTATCCTCTTAGGAAAAAAAAAAAAGAAGCAACAAAAACCCAAACAAACAAAAAACCTGAGAAAGTATCCAGTCTTAGACAAAGTCCAATAGTTCAATACTATTGAAAGGAATGTGAAAGTTAAACATGAAAGTAAGAATAAGGGATTTACAAGATCCAAACTGAAACTGGAAAGTCATCAATACAGTGCTGCCTCTATTTCATAACCAAGTAAGAACTGAATATTTGAAGGATTTCCCTTGCCCTGAATCAGTAAGTGATGGACTGGGTTCTCTATCTGGAATATTGGAAAACTACGAAAAATTAAGTACGTTGAGAGAAAGATAAAGAACCAAGTGGACCAGCTGTTGTTTCAAGTAAGTAGAAAAGAGAGTCCTAGATGTTAGATTTCAAGACCTATTGGAATGGAAGGAAGCAAGGTAAAAAGTCATGAAAATGATACAAAGAGAGAATAAACAATTAACATTTACTGCACTCTTTTAATGTATTACATTTTTAAAGAAAAGGCTAACAAAAATCCTCCCTATTAAGCCTAATCACTCCATTAGTAGTGCAGAAATGGAGCTGTAGAGATAATATATGGTTTGCCTAACGCAGCACAGCAACTTGAAAACAGGTTTGGAATAGCATTTTCCTGTTTCAGTGGATTGTGCTTCTCTTCAAACCACTTAACAAATCAGACCTGGAATCTGACTTTGAGGTACAAAATTTGGCAGGGCTGCTTATTGCCCACCATACTGCCTACTCATGCTAACCAGAACTGACATCCTCATTACAGTCATGTTTTATTAAGTTTTATTAAGTTTTATTAAGTTATTAGGTGTGAGAAACAAAAACATTACCTGGGAGAAACAAAAAAATTCTCCTGCCTGTTTATTTTTCTCCCTTTACATGAAATATCAGTGTGATGATGCATATCTGCTTTTCCTTTTATGGAGTGTTGATCTGTGTTTACAGAGTGGTATGTCCCAGATGCTGACCTCAGTGGCGCAACTCAGGTTCTCTGCTTTGAGGGTAAATAGCTTTTAATTGAAAAAAGGGAGGCATTATCATAACTGTAAAAACATAACCAAACAAGTAACTTGGGCCTCACATTTTTTCACATAACTTTTTGGTACAAAACTGAAGAATTGCTTTTAGAGTTTTAGTCATGGGAAAGAGAAAGTCACAGCCAAAGTGTGATTCAGTCCTCTACCATCTAGATCTCTGATCATAGAGAGATTCTAGATTGATCTAACCTAGAAAGAAATGAAGGTTCTTAGGGAGAAGCTTTTGCATCACATAGTAGAGATGTAAAAGAACAAACTTTCAAGCATGTAAGACAAGAAAAAGGAAAATTAACGTAAAATGCATTAAACATGGTTATTCTATTTATAATTTAATTATGCTACTGAGTCAGAGAACTTAAAGAGAAGCAATTGTTAATCCCTGAAGAACAGAGGGAAAGAGTCATTAACACTTGGAAGGGACAACATGAAAAACTGCAGTAATCCATAAAAAGGCTGCGTCTGTCAAGTGTGTGATTTTTAATATGTGGCAGAATTAATAATTTCAGTTCCCAGGCTAGGTTTTTGAAGTATTTTGTATATCTCACTTGGAGTTCAAGATCATTATGTTAGAAGTAAAATGACAATTTCCTGAAAAATATTCTCCTATGTTTTAATGAGATATTTTCATGAGATATTTCCATGAAGTATTTGACAATACATTATGGGATAAAAATTCAACATGATCTGCCATTATGAATGGTTTTCCACAGACAGTCATTTGCCATCTGGTCCTGGGACTGTAAAACAGAATAGAGTTGTTAACACGGAAAAGGACAAGGTTATGTTGTTGTGTTTTGTTGGGGTTTTTTCTATTACAGTAATAGTGGGAAAAAAGCATTTGACAAAGAACTGATTAGCTGTTTCATGGTTTTCTCATAAAATTGCTAACAATAATTCAAGAACTGTTCCTTAAAAGTGATCTTTAAGAGCATTGCAATTCAAAAGAAAGATTTTGGCTTTTCACTTAATATTGTTTATTATTTTTTTCTAAATCTAGAATAAGAAGACACACAAGTTTCCTCTACCACAGTCTACATAGCTGTTTCCTGGATTTTTTTTTTTTTTTACTTTCAGTTGGTTTACTTTAGTTGATTTTACATGCAAGACTGGTGTTATTTGCAGAATGTGAACTTTAGTCTTTGATAATGAAAAAAGGTCACTTTCAAATTCTTTTCTTAAGAGACGCAAGTCTTGATGGTGTTTGCAACTCTTCCTTTGATCTCCTTGCTCTATGTTCGCTGTGATTCTGAGTATTAGAAGGAAGTTATATTATTTTTTCCATTGCAGAGGTCTGTTCTGGTCCTTGGAAAGTTCATCTTATGGTTTACAATAGAAAATTTCAGACATGAAATTTTAAGATCAACTGACATATAATGATGATTTCAATATTTCAATGCTATTAAGTAATTCAAAAATTACTTAAACTATAACTATAGTCATATTCAGCATAGGATAAAGATTTCAGAGGTAGCTTTGAGAGGTATAGGTCAGATAATGGATATAGTCCAACATCCACAACGTGAAGTACAATTAGTCAGATTTTAACTTGTTTAAAACTAGTCCTAGCATTTCTGTATTATTTTCCTTGGCATACTTTGCCAATTTGATCAACTGTTCCACATGTACATTTCGTGTGTTATGTGGGTACAACAGGAAATAAAACTTTTTTTTTCCAGTTTAAAAGTACTATCATATTTCAAAACAAGTGATGCAAACATTTGAAACAACTTAGCTATTTATCCTTCAGTACCCTACTAGTCTGCATAGGAAAAAAGACACATGGAAAGACATCAAGGAAGTTGATTTGGTTCAGGTTGGAGAATACTGCTGAGAGAGGATATACAGCTTTCTTCAGTGAACTGAAGACACTTATATGGAAGATGCTCTCTGCTTTTGAAGTGCAAAGCAAAAGGAGAATTGGAGTACACAAACTTCAGGAACAAGGGAAAAAAAATTCTTCATGGGAATGGTAACTAAATAAAGAAGTAGGTTGCTCAGAAGGACTGTGAAATTTTAATTCCTATAGATTTTCAATTCTAACATGGACAAGACTTCTTGCAACCTAATCTTTCAGCAGTGAGTTGAACTAGATGACCTCCAGATATCCTCACCAAACTCTTCTGTTGTACAATTTTTCTATGATTTAAATATTGCTACTCCCCTACACCAGATTATTGGATTAACCTTAGTGAATCTTTAAATGGGAAGAAGAATTCAAGCACGAAGGGTTATTTAACCCTAAATAGTAAGAAGAGATATTTAAAATATTTAAAATCCTGATGCTAATATGAGTTTCCCAGTAAACATGGTTTTGGGTTTTATTTTTTTTTAACTAATGAAAAATAACAGATTTCTGCTTCCTAAACCATGCAAGGTCTTGTGAATTGATTGGATTTGTATTGACTTGAGATTTTTTTTGTTTGTTTGCTTAACTGGCATAACAATGATCTAGTAATAGGAAACCATTATTTAAATTAGTTTGAGTTAAACTTTAATTAAACCTGTAGGGAGCAGCTATGTTCAGATAATTGAATTGCCTGTGACTTTAGAATAATTTTTGTGGAGTGGAATAATGCAAATGTGAAATGATACCAGAGATTCCAGATTATAAATAGAAATTGTGGTGGTGAGTTATCACTAAAGGAGTGTGACCTTATATTGTTTGGTAAAAACAGTTACAAAGATAACAAAGAACTACACTGAGTAACAGGGAACCAGGTAACCTGCAAGCAGACTTCATTGAGAAAAATATATAAAAATAAAACTCAGCAGTTTCAAGAGAGACAAGGATGAAGAAGACATTGCACCAAAATTTCTAATTTCTCAGCAAAAAGTAGAACAAAAAGGTGGATTAGGACACATCTGTCTTTGAAGAATGA
Source organism: Empidonax traillii (assembly GCF_003031625.1). Lineage (NCBI taxonomy): Eukaryota > Metazoa > Chordata > Aves > Passeriformes > Tyrannidae > Empidonax > Empidonax traillii. The sequence continues at coordinate 13,015 of NW_020956381.1, forward strand.
ATGTTTATTATTAAATAATTTGCACAATGCTAAAGATTTATCAGCTTTCAGCTAGTGACTAAATTATGTGTTGAAATCCTTTTTTTCTTTTTTTTTCCCCTCCTTTCTCTAATGTGACTTCAAGTGTTTTCATTATCTACATAACTGTCTAATTCTTTTATCAATCCAAGTCCTTTCTCAGGGATGTGTTGTGGCAATAAAAACTATGGGTTAATTATATGTTGTGTAAAGATGTATTATTTTTAATCAACTTCAAAACTGTCACTTTTGAATTTCATTCAGAGTCCCTTTGCTCCTATCTTCTAAACCTCTGTACATTTTCTTTCACTAATAAATGCTATTAAGATATTTCATTATTAAATGTTTAAAGTGTATTATCATCTCTGTAACAAGATCATTTTCAGAACATCTGAATAAATGGTATTCTTGCTTAACCCTCAAGAACCCCACACCCTTTTGTGATTTGAATATATGGGGAAGTTTTTCTGATAAGCTGCCTGCAAAGTTCTTTCCAGTGTAAAATTTTATTTACGTTGTTAGGAAATTATAGTGGTTTCAGTACTATTTACTGCTTAGAAATCAATTGAGCCATTTATTTTATAATACTAAAATGTTTAGTTATGTAATTTATAAACTGATTTTAATTACTATATTGGTCACCAAAATATATTTTCTTGGTGAAAAGAACCAATTTTATATTTCTATACTGACTGTTAAGATGTCATTAAATATATCCAATGGCAATTTTTAAAGGCCTAGTCATGTATCTTGAAGTACAGTTCATCTCTAAATGAAGTGGGTTTTAATTCAAATAAAAAATATGAAAAATAATATCATTAAATATAAAGTTGCAATGAAACTGATGACTTAAAAGCCATTATTTTTCTTTTTATGTTGTGCCTGCTTCAGTTATGAGATTCTGTCTCATAAGAGAAATAAAGGGCAAATCCAATTTGGCATACATATAATTTTTTCTCAAGCCAACAGATGTGTCATTCAACTCAACATCTGCTTGGCTTTTAATTCTAGTAAGAGCTCATGTGTGAATTTATAATTTTTTTTTAAATGATCACAGAGCAGGTTGAAAATTTCTCAGAAACTAAAGCTTCTTCGCTAAGAACTATTACAAAACCTACTTGATTTTTATGAAAAAAAGATGTTACTGGAGGTAAACAAAAACAAACAAACAAAAAAAAGAGTGCATTTGGGCATTGGGTAAAAAGAAGTAAAATGTTTGAGGCAGCTCTATTAATAAAGATGCATTAACCATGGAATTGAGAATTTGCTTTAAATGTCAACATTAATATCTAGGTCTACCATGATGGAGACAAAACTTTAACACTAAACATATAAAATACACATAACTAATATAGGAAGCTGTAAATGACAGCTGTAGCTAAAATAATTCTTGATCGTGCTTGCATAAATTCAAGCACATTTAGGTTGAGTGTTTTTAATGTTTATATTGCTATTTTCAAGTCAATATCTGTTGAACATTGCACCAGAATCATCAATTTATGCTCCAATAGACATAGATAGTATGAACCACATAGAAAGCTAGTATACAGAATTCATACATGTTTCCATGAGTACCTTCTAAGGTTTTTTTTCCTGAAATTTAGGGAATAAGGAAAAGACCCAGTTAATTGTCCTTTTGCCCCACAAACTAATTAAAACATTTGCCTAGCTCCAATCATATGACATTTATAACATCTATCTATTAAGTAGTAACATAGGTTGTTAGTAATAGTAACATATGACTGAACTAGTTAACCTAGTCTCATTTTCTAATCACTGGAGAAGATTAGAAATCTCCAGTGAGCAATTCTTCTCATACGAAGTTCAGGTGTTTAACACAGGCCAAATGAAGCACCTTCTAAAAAAAAATAATTTTCTTGACTCTGAAAAGTAACCCAAAAATAACAGCTAATATGCTTATTTCCTTCTAACCTCTAGACTACCATTAAATGATAATACATTAAATGCATACATTCTTATATGGTATTTGAAAACAGAGAAGCTAGATGGCTTCTGAACATTCACAGCTAAGCTACTATAGAGTTTACAAACTTCAGTTGCTTTAAAGCAGCTAAAATAGAAAGTACTAAAACAATTAATGTAGGTGATACTGATAAATAAATAATGGATTTGGAAAACAGCAATGTATTTTTTTGCAGATCATCATAGCTTCATACAATTTCAAGGCAAAAATGATTTGACAACGAGCCTTAGCTTTGTTTTGAAAAGACAGAAATTTGACTAAAGAGGAAGGAATTAATCTAGACCACGTAAAACTGCTACGTGAATATTTTCTTCCATCCTGGTGTCCACTTGGAGAAAAGTGCTGACATACTAAGAGAAGTTAAAAGGATATGTACAGAAATGATTCAGAATCTCAAAAATAAAATTCATTATGACAGTCAAAAATTCAACATTTTCAATTTAATGAAAAGGTAAAATGGTGACTTAATCACTATGTGTATCTTCTGCATGGAGAAAAATTAGTTGCCACTGGTTACTAAGTTCTCTGTTACATTGAAAGCCATCTGACAGAGATGAACACTTTCATCTTTTTAACATTCATTGCAAATTTCAGAGGTTAAGAAGCAAAATAGCCTAGATGAAATTGTAATAGAATAGTGTTATTGCCCCTACTAGGCTATGATACCAAGGTCAAATTAGTCCATTAATTTCTTCCAGTTTCTTTTATTCTAAAACATATGAAAAGGTTTATGGTCAATAAATGTCATATCTGTGTTTTTACCTCCTGTTCCAGTCTGTTGTTTATCAGGTCTGTATTTTTAAATCAAGTCATTTTGGCTTATGGTCATGATTCAAGTACAATATCAACAACGTGTGTAAAAAACATGGTCTAATCCATAAATATGTGATTTCTATGATTTATTAAACTTTTGCTCTGTAGTTATATATTGTTCCTGAAAACAGCATTTGAGTTGCTCTGTTGACTTCAAAATTACCTTTATACATCAAGGAGGGATTAAATCTTACATATCTCATTCCAAGGGACAATTTTCATTTGAAATATGTGTACATCAGTCTCTAATGGATACAATGAGAGTGAATTTTAAAATAAGGAATGAATAGCAGCATAAATGTATAACTAGAGGAGAAATACTCCTAAAAATGCTAAGAATCCTCTGTTATTAAAAAAAATAAAAAGATCAACAACAGTAACCCTCCAGAAATCATAAAATTTTATCGTGTAATATTATTTTTTTAACATTCTTGTTTGAAAACTCAAATGTGAAGACAGTACTAGAATGAGAAAACACTGGGACAGATTCTCAGCTAGACTCACTTACAGAAATTCTGTTGAAGGCTATATTAAATGCAACTGCCCTCTC
>NW_020956381.1:17283-40501 GCF_003031625.1 Empidonax traillii
AGGAGAAATACTCCTAAAAATGCTAAGAATCCTCTGTTATTAAAAAAAATAAAAAGATCAACAACAGTAACCCTCCAGAAATCATAAAATTTTATCGTGTAATATTATTTTTTTAACATTCTTGTTTGAAAACTCAAATGTGAAGACAGTACTAGAATGAGAAAACACTGGGACAGATTCTCAGCTAGAATCACTTACAGAAATTCTGTTGAAGGCTATATTAAATGCAACTGCCCCCTCTGCACCTAAAGTCAGGGATGTGGCTGGGAAAAAAATGTTTCAATGATGATCCATACAGGTGAGCAGTGAAAATATTGATTATGTTCTATTTAGATACACACACAGAGACACAAGCACAAAACAAAGAACACGATAAGATACTTATTATGATCTTTACATTCCAAATAATCAACACTTTAGAAATTGAAATTCATTTTTTACATAATTGCATGATTTCATCTGACTTAAAATACCCAGCTTCTGCACAACAATGGTGTGTGAACTGTTAAATTTCTTTTCAGAAGTGACTGCATTTCACTGGAATTCTGGGTAATGTTTACAAACACAGAATTACTTCGAGAAGTTGTCAAAGGGTTTGGGGATCACTGTGAATAAAAGTAATTTCTTCATAACCGTTCAAAAATATCTGCATAAAATAGATAATATTGGAATCATAGAATCATAGAATTAACTGGGTTGGAAGAGACCTCCGAGATCATCAAGTCCAACCCTTGATCCAACCCCACTGTGATTACTAGATCATGGCACTCAGTGCCACATCCAGCCTCATCCTAAAAATCTCCAGGGGCGGTGAATCCACCACCTCTCTGGGCAGGCCATTCCAATGCCTGATCACTCTCTCTGTAAAGAACTTCTTTTTAATATCCAACCTAAACCTCCCCTGGCAGAGCTTAAGCCCATGCCCTCTTGTCCTACTGCTGATTGCCTGGGAGAAGAGACCAACCCCCACATGGCTACAACCTCCTTTCAGGTAGTTGTACAGAGTGATGAGGTCACCACTGAGCCTCCTCTTCTCAGACTAAACAACCCCAGCTTCCTCAACTTCTCCTCACAGGACTTGTGCTCAAGTCCCTTCACCAGCCTGGTTGCTCTTCTCTGGACCTGCTCCAGCACCTCAATATCCTTCCTGAACTGAGGGGCTCAGAACTGGACACAGCATCCCAGGTGTGGCCTCACCAGCGCTGAGTACAGGGGAAGGATCACTTCCCTGCTCCTGCTGGCCACACTGTTCCTGATCCAGGCCAGGATGCCATTGGCCTTCTTGGCCACCTGGGCACACTGTTGGCTCATGTTCAGCCTCCTGTCGATCAGCACCCCCAGGTCCCTTTCTGCCTGGCTGCTCTCCAGCCACTCTGTGCCCAGCCTGTAGCGCTGCAGGGGGTTGTTGTGGCCAAAGTGCAGGACCCAGTGCTTGCCCTTGTTGAACCTCATCCCATTGGATTCAGCCCAAAACTCTCCAGCCTATCCAGGTCCCTCTGCAGAGCACTCCTGCCTTCCCGCTGATTTACACTCCCCCCCAGCTTGGTGTCATCTGCAAATTTGCTAATGATAGACTCAATCCCATCATCTAAATCGTCAGTAAAGATATTAAACAGAACTGGGCCCAGCACTGATCCCCGGGGGACACCACTGGTGACTGGCCGCCAGCTGGATGCAGCCCCATTCACCAGCACTCTCTGGGCCCGGCCCTCCGGCCAGTTCTTAATCCAGCAGAGTGCCCCTGTCCAAGCCATGGGTTGCCAGCTTTTTCAGGGGTATATTATGGGAGACAGTATCAAAGGCTTTGCTGAAGTCCGGATAGACACATCCACAGTCTTCCCCTCATCTCCCAGGAGGGTCACCTCATCATAAAAGGAGATCAGGTTGGTCAAACAGGATCTGCCCTTCCTAAACCCATGTTGGCTGTGTCTGATCCCTTGTCCATCCCGTAGGTGCCATGTGATTGCACTCAGGATGATCTTCTCCATAGCCTTGCCAGGCACTGAGGTCAGGCTGACAGGCCTGTAGTTTCCCAGGTCCTCCTTCTGGCCTTTTTAATGGATTGGTGTGACATTCACCAACTTCCAATCATCTGGGACCTCCCCAGAGAGCCAAGACTGTTGGTAAATGATGGAGACGAAGAAGTCTTTAAAACAAACTTTGTTACACAATAGGTAATGAAAAAAATAAACTAGTTTGAACATTTTTATGCCTACAAAGCAGGTTATTATAGTTAAAAAACACAGGACATACAACAAAATAACCATTTTTGAATATTTACTCATTTATAATTGCCATACGTCTTTTATATTAAGTTGAGCACATGTTGTAAGTAGAGCACTTGTTGCAATTTCAATTGCAAAGGTGTGAAAGAGTCAAACACTCTTACCTTCATGCTTTACAATTTCTGTCAACTTAGACTATTTTTCCTTAAAAAAAGAAAAAAAGTTTATGGTCCATAAGCTCAAAGACCATAATGCCTGTAGGGATTCAGAATAAATGAGGAGAAGGAAAAGAGAAGAACAGGAAAGTAGAAGGGGAAGGGAAGGAAGAAAGGAAAAGGAAAATAAAGATGAAAAGGAAAAGACAGAAAGCTGTGACACTCTAAAATAATTGTCTATTAAAGTATATAAAGCACATTGAATCACAAAAAAGTCTACTTTCCTTTTTACAATTTTTACAGATATTTAGTGCCATCTTTCTAACTGCACATGCTTTTGAAACCTTTTTTTACTCACATTAAAAAAAGAAGTTGCCTGTGTTCACAATGGAAATCAGAATTATTCTTTATTATTTGTGCTAAGAGTCCCTAATTTTACAGAGGTCTCCTAGAAAACCAAACAGAGATTTCTGGAATGTTTTGTCAGTATTTTTTTGTTCTTTTTTTGGTTGGTTGTTCTGGTTTTGATTGTTTTATTTGGTTGGTTGGTTTATTTTTCTTTTTTTTTCTTCTCTTTTTTTATTAAATATCAAAGTTTGTAAGGCTTGTGGAACAGCTAGGAATTAAAATCCTATTGAATGCTCCTGTCGAGGCACACAATTTTTTTTTTATTTATTTATTTAGCACAATTTGATGTACATAAATGAAATTATCACTCAGATGGATGGACAAAGAGTGAAATGAGATTAAACAACGTGTGTTTTTGCACTGCAAAAATCAGTGATATTTTCCACACGGGCCGTTTCTTGGTGTTCAATTTTCTAAATGTCTTAGGAGCACAAATGCTTAATTTAAAGCCATTACACAAACAACTCTGATGAAATCAATGACAAATTTGCAAAATAGATGCATGAAACCATAGTTTCCCTCTTGAGGATTCAAGCTGTTCAGGTACAATGAAATGCAAGCAGTATATAAGTACACCTGAGCTAATAAAGGATCCACTAGGACATGCCTATGGCTTCTGAATCAGATTTGTCAGGTGTCCATGCAGCTTAGCTTGCTAGTAATCATACCAAATCCTGTAGAAGTTCCTCAATGCCTTTTTATAAATGATGTTACCCATTCTCATATCAATTCCCTAAATTCCACTGGCCTGTTTAATCTCTTTTTCAAGGTAGAACTGTAGAAGAACATCCTAGCCCTACGGAAGAAGATACAGCCATAGACGCAACAACCTTCAGGTCTAGGACTCTGGAAGGCCTCCAAGAACATTACATGCTCCGAGGAAGATGAAGATGAGGAAGAGGGGGTCCCAAAACGCCCCCAGACCCAAATCCCAAGAGGCGTGGTGGGGACAGAACCTGGGTGGTGGTCGGACGGGTATTGGGTGAAAATGATTATAAAAACTGTGAACATCTGTATTCCGGGGCGCACATTGGGGGTATTTCAGAAAGCCTGGGGGCTCATTAAACCCTTTGCATCCTTATCTTATCTCCTACCTAATTTGATTTGGAGTCTTTTTTTTCCCCACAGCCATTTAGGCAACAGTATACATGTTAAAACACACAAAGCCCAAAACCCAACAAAGAATCCTGCAAACCCTCAAGAAATCAAAACAAAGAAACAAGTGAAACTCCTGAAAGCCTCACTTCTCTACATTATACTGACAGTAATCCTTTCAATAATTCACATTAGAATTCCACAAGTAAAATGTTAGGAATTTTGTCTGCAATAAAAGACTTAGAAGAGAAAATGTAAGAAAAAAAAAAAAGGGGAAAAAAAAGGGTTGCAGGATTTCTTATATCCAACACTTAATGCAACTGTAAATATTTCTTTGACTCAGGATATTTTAAAAACTGAAACAGACAAAAGCATGCTTACTGAGATGGCTTCCAGGATGCTGATAGCCTAATTCATTGAACCAAAAAAATGTTACTTCAGCTGGCATTAGCATTCCATAAGTTGGCATGCACCACTGAAGCAATACTCATTTCATCATAGCTATCTATCTAGTTGAAATTTTATTATGCTATTATACAAAGTATTATATATTCACATAAACAGTGTGTTAGTTTAATAAGATGATAATAAAACATGTCCTTTAAACAAACTGATTTACAAATGATCATAATGCACCACCCAGAATGCTTAGCATTTTTAGTATCTGTCTGTTATTTTTTTTACCCTTAAGGCCCAATCATGTGAACTGATTCTGAAAAGTAAAGAGCTCTTATGGAGTGCTGATACTTTTATTTGGACTCGTCAAGGACTTTCATTTGCAAAGGTAAGTTGCATTTGCTTTTAAATGCATGTTAATCTATCTGAAATAAAGAGAATAGAAATAATAAAATGAAATTTAAAATTGTACTACAGAAACTTTTATTGGGCTGTGGTTTTGTTAGAGTGGTACAAGTTTTATTTCTTCTTATGGAATATGTATAAAAAGAATGGTTTATTTGAAATAATGTTCCTGGACATTCAGAAAAATATGAAGAAGGCAAGAACAGGTAGCAAAAAAAAATCACAGAATCATAGAATTTTGGGGGTTGGAATGGACTTCTGGAGATCATCTAGTCCAACTGCCCTGCCAAGGAAGGGTTACCTACAGCAGGTTACACATGAACACATCCCAAGGGGTTTTGAATATCTCCAGAGAGGGAGACTCCACAACCTCCCTTGGCAGCCTATTCCAGTGCTCTGGCACCCTCAATGTAAAGAAGCTCATTTGGAGACGGAGCTTCCTGTGGCTTTTTTAATTTGAGGTCATTACTTTTTCTCAGGTCACTAGGCACCACTGAAAAGAGTCTGGCACCATCCTATTGACACCTGCCTTTGAGATATTTATATGTATTGATGAGATTCCCTCTCAGTCTTCTCTGTTGGCTAAACAGGCTCAGCTCCCTCACTCTCTCCTCATAAGAGAGACGCTCCAGATTCCTAATCATCTTTGTGGCCCTCTGCTCAACCCTCTCCAATACCTTCTTTTCTTCCTTGAACTGTGGAGATCAGAATTGAACACAATACTCCAGATGTGGCCTCACTAGGGCCAAGTAGAGGGGGAGAATCACCTGTGTCAGCCTGCTGGCAGCACTCTCTGATGCAGCCCTGGATACCATTGGCCCTCCTGGCCACAAGGTCACATTGATGGACTCATGGTAAACTTGTCATCCACTAAAACTCCACAGTCATTCTCAGCAGAGCTTCTCTCTAGTAGATCAGCCCCCAGCCTCTACTGGTACTTGAGGTTCCTCCTCTCCAGCTGCAGTACCCTACACTTGCCCTTGATGAACCTCACTAGGTTTCTTTCCACCCAATTCTCCAGTCCATCAAGGTCCTACTGAATGGTAGCACAGCCTCATGGTGTGTAAGACACTCTCCCCAGTTTCATATTATCGGCATTTATAATTCATTTATGATATTTTTGTAGACTGAAATTGAAAATGTCATGACTCCTTGGTATATTTTTGCTTCATTTTTGTACCTTAAAAACATAAAATATAAAAGAAGATAAGACCTTTTTTTTCTGTTGCTGCTTCACACAATAATTTGCATTTTATCCAGACAGACAATAACCTTGTGTCAAGAGGCAATTTATACATTTTCATTTTTTTATTTTGTCATTTTCTTCATAAGCTTATTTCTTGTTTATTCTAATTAGGTATGCAGGTCATGTGATGTAAATATCTACTGAATAGTTGTACTCTCATAAAAGTAATGTAATTATTAATTTATTTAGAGAGATTAAAAAAAATTATGATAAGAATATATAAACCACATACACTAAAGTCCACATAACCTGTAACCTGTATAGAAAGAGATATTTCTCCATGTTTAACTTTAAACTATTTAAACCCAAAGAAATCCATATTATATTTGGATTATCCTTTCTCATCATGTTGACAAGAGATTTAAGCTTAAGTAGGCCTGATTGCAAAATGCCAGCCACATATCTGAAACATTCAAAACTCTTGTTAGAACTGTTTAGTTGACGCAAAAATAAATGCCAGACTTAATTGCAGATACCAAAGCTTTGGTAAGAATTACACAATGCTTAATTTAAGGCAAAATACTACAGGTTCAAAAATTGAGAACAAATAATAATTTTGCAAAATTAAATTCCACAAGACACATTTTTAAAAGCTGAATATGGAAGTACTTTATTGAATTATTATATTGAAACCTCATTCCCCAATTCCATTACAATATGGAACTGGAGAATGAGATGACCAGGAGCAGTGTCACAGAAAGAGACCTGGGCGTCCTGGTCTATGGCAAGCTGAATATAAGTCAGCAGTGCCCTGGCAGCCAGAAGGGCCAACCATGTCCTGGGGGGCATCAGACAAAGCATCACCAGACGGCTGAGAGAGGGGATTGTCTTGCTCTGCTCTGCACTGGTGTGGCCTCTCCTGGAATACTGTGTGCAGTTTTGGGCACCACGATATAGGAAAGATATGAAGCTGTTATAGCTGTCCAAAGGAGGGCAACGAAGATGGTGAAGGGCCTTGAGGGGAAGCTGTATGAGGAGTGGCTGAGGTCACTTGGTCTGTTCAGCCTGGAGAAGAGGAAACTGAGGGGAGACCTCACTGCAGTCTGCAACTTCCTCGTGAGTAGAAGAGGAGGGGAAGGCACAAATCTGTTCTCCCAAGTGACCTACTAAGGATCTGCTAAGGCAGCCTAGCTGAAGTAGCACAGATCTGGCATACCCTTCAGTCATACTATGTGATTCAAAAGGGCAATAAAAGTCTTTCAGAGGTTTGGGTGCAGTACCACAGTTCACAGAACATTCTGCTTAGGACCTACTAGTTTTCCTTAGATCATATAATACAGACAGATGAACACAGATATATCTTTATTTGCTTCTATGCTCCTCCTCATGAATATTTTTCTTTAATATTTTCTAGTTTACATTTTGTTATACTAAACATTCAGCGGAGTACACCCTCTGACTTACAGGTTGCCTTTTTCACTCAGTCAAAATGTTTCATAGCACCAGAAGTGAAGTTAAAATGAGAATGGTAGAAGGAAACAAGGAAGAAGAGGTACCAAAGGTTATGTAATCCAAATAAGGAATCCAGTGAAATTTAACATCTGCATGCATAAGAGGATGAATGAAACATCATAAAATTGTCTTTATGGCTCTTTGTGAAGATATCTGGAATGATTGCAAAGGAAAAGAACTAAAAAGTGATCCGTTGTATTTATTGTTTCTTTTTTTTTTTTTTTTTTTTTTTTTTTTTTTTTTTTTTTTTTTTTTTTTTTTTTTTTTTTTTTTTTTTTTTTTTTTGTCAACTTACACAGCATGCATGAAGAGGAATTGGCTTCAGTAGCCTGAAATTAGTTTATATAAAAACTCAAAATGAGAAAGTAATTTTGAAAGTTTATATGATAACATGAGATAGTTAGAAAAGTTGTAATTTCAGAATTAGTGATTTGTTATTTTGAAGCTGTGATTTTAACCTAAAAGAAGTAAATAGAATTTGTCATGTTATAAAAAACAATGATAGTAGATGGACAGCTATAACTACTAAAGATGGATCAGCTAAATACTTTTATGAAACCTGTCTTTCTAAGCAGGAAGAAGAGTTTATTAACTTTACACTGAAATTACTCTATACTTGTACACAAGAAGAAACAAGATACACATTTAGCATTCCTTTTTTTTTTTTTTTTAAATCACAAGATCATTTTCAGAAAGCAAAATCTATACTTATTTTCTCTCATGTTAATAATTTTCTTGGCTTGGCAGGAAGCCAAATTACAGATGTTAAATGCTTCTTCTTGTGAAAATCAATGCTGAACAGAAAAGCCAGGTGCACCTTTTCACCTTCCAAAATTATTCACGTTCTATATTCAGTGCAAGCTGTGGCTATTTATCCTGCAATATAATTGCAATACATGGTTTTGCTTCTTCAATATTACCTTTATTCCACCTCCGCAGCACTTAAAGTACAGATTGAAAGTTACCATAACTTCATCTTGCAAGCATCTTACAGTCTCTGGAATCATCACAGGCTTTAGGACAAATAAAAAGCCAATTATCCAGAAACTGGGTGCTGATGCACAGGTCATAGTGATATCTAAGCCAGATGTTATGAAGAAACTACAGACAGGTAATGCACTGACATATGACGTTTAGAAATGCTTAGGCCATTTACTGATAAAATTGTTCCCATGATAAGCATATAGGAGCAACAAAAAAAAAATTCTTGAAAACATAAGCTTTGTAGAAGAAAGAAGATAAAAGGAAGTAAAACTAAGCTTATACATAGAAATTATAAAGAAAGTAAAATTTTCAAGAAATCAGTGTGCAAGTATCAGAAGGAAGATTCTTTTTTTTCCCTAAAAAAATACTTGATAACATTATATTGAGTTCTGTTATCTACAACTCACAAAATATACAAATAAGTTTAAGTTAAAAGAAAGTTTAATAAAAATGGAAAGTCTAATCTCTGTCACCGAATGAGAAAGCACTATTTTAAACTAGGTTTGTCATATGCTGAAATGTTTGATAAAAGATTAAAATCCAGATTACCCAACTATACACCAAATACCACTAAAAGAAGAAATAAGTAAAATAGAAATTTTATATGATAAGAACTTTTAGATGCTACATAAAATTCAAGTAGCAACAACATGATGAAGAAGGTGATATGAAAGAAAGACTTTGCTGCCACAGGACAACTTATTCTTGAGCACATAATGTCTCAGGACAGTTTTCTCTATTACCATGATTCTTAAACAAAAACAGACTTACGGGAAAGGAGAGGTAACACCTCCAGCTCAAGGCATCTCAGAGGTGCCATGGACCTTGTTGTCATATTTTGCATCTGTCATGTCTACAACAAGTATTCTACATCACAGAATTATTTTGTACATTAACAGCAAGTCTGACACTTTGAATTTGTCAAATGAGAACAGCTTGTCTAATCTATCTGGCTCCAAATTACTACAAACTGGCATCTGAGTTCTGAGTCCAATGCCTTCATGCTTTCAGATACTTCAGCTTTTCTTTAGGAAAGTATTGAAAAAGGTTGATTTTCTGGCTCAAATCTCAAAGCAGTTTGTATCATACATGAGACAGTAGGCCAGATAGAATGATAGAATCTGGCCTGACCAAACTAGAAAATGACTTAATGCGAAGTGTGGAATAAAACCTATGAGACTATCCTGATAGCTCAGAAAAGAGAAAAAGTATTTAACCAACAGTTTAGAACTGGGGATGTATAATGCTACAACCAGATTTTTTCCCCTTTAGAGGAAAAAAAAAAAAAAGTTATTGATCATCTATTTCAGAAAAGTTATTGCTGGAACATTAGTAAATTCTAATGGACCACTTTTTGTCATTACTGTTACTAAATAAGCAATCTAACAGAGAAATACAAATCTCCCTTTCTTACAAGTTGCTTATACAACGACTGACATACATTTGAAAGTTAGTGGGTTTTCTTATCAAAAAATCACTATAGTTTTAAGATCAAAGACTTCTCATTATTTGACATTTTAAAAAACCATACTCAACCTTATTGATGCAGGTGATTTTCCCTTTTAGTCTCCTGGGAATAGGAATATGTGTTCCATTAAGAGCCTTTGTGCTTTCTTCTCCTCCTACCCTTACGAGAAAGTAAGAATTCATGAAAACAATTGCTTCTTCCTCTTCAAATCTCTCATTCAGTCTCACATCTGCTGTGCTACCCAGAGAACACCAAATGGCACAGTTTCTTACAGTATATATATATATACATACACCTACACAGATGCTCCTCTGTTTTCGTGACAGATCATCTTCCCAGCTGAGCTTCCTTTCCCTTGGGCTTTCATTGGCCATAGCAGAAGAAAAGATCACCTGTTTTCCCTGAGAGAGACAAAGTGAGGCTATTGAAAATACTGCAACACTTTTTGGTAAAATGTTTTACCCCAGACAATACAATGCCTGCAACTTGAAAGCAATGAGATGTCTCACAGCTGTTGCATGAATGATATAAAACCAGTTAGTTTCACCAGAGGAAAATATCTCTTTACTCTTCTTTAATTAAATTGTATAAAATTGTATTGGTTAAATATATTCATCTATATCTTGATAGAAATTTTCTCCTATGTTAAGAAGTTTCATATACACTAACCAATCCCTTTGCCTATGGGGATATTACTCTAAAAAAAAATTTAAAAATCCTCTTCATTATCAAGCTGCAGACGCTTACCAAGCTACAATATATTACTAATAGAAATTATTTGGAAACATTGTTACAGAACATGGCAACAACAGTAAGCCAGTCCACCATATTCATTCGAGGCTGAAGTTAGATTACTTTTTATTCTCATGAGCTAAGAACATGTACTTGAAGAAGTAACATGACAGGGTTACAACAGCTAGTTATTAAAACCTGTTAACTGGATTAAGAGGCTGTTCCACTAGTTACAACCATTCTTCAAAAGGAATATTTTATTTTTTCTGTGCAGTACTTAGAGTCTTATAAAATTCATGTGTGCCATACAATGAAGAGCCCAGAGACTTTTCAGGATTCGCCTGCACTAGAAAACTCAGGTGCTTGAAAACACATATATCTTCCTAGCAGATGCACAAACATGCCACTTTTCTAAAGTTTGTAATTATACGGCCAAGAACCCAAATAAGGTAATCGATCATAGTTTTACAGAAGTACACAGATTTTTAATTATTCAAGAAAAATAATTTTTACCTAAATGGTCCAGAAAATGATCCTGAAAACAATTGTTCAAATTTTACTGTTTTTTTCTCACTCATCTGAAAAATAATTATCAAATTACACACAAAACTTAATCCACTTTATCTTTGCTGTAAAATTGACCTAAAACACTCATTTGCAAGGAATGGGCAAAAGCTCGCCATTTACAGTGTTAAGATGTTCATTCTTGGTTCTAGTGTTATCAATAAGAAAATAGTTTGTCTTTGCATCTTAAATTCACTATACTGATGCTTCTATTTGTAGAAAATAGAATAAATTTTTCTCCTAAAGTATTTTGGCTTAATTATGTCAAGCCCAAAGTATTGTTAAATTTTATCAGGCTTTATTGCATTCAGCTGAATCTCAGACTACTGCAAAACCATTCTTAATAGAACTAGTGAAATAATTTCTTCTCTGTTACTATTTTTTAAAAACAGATTCTGATTGTTTCTTTTTGATAATCACAGTTTCATTTCCAACTATTTTCTGCAAATTCATGGGTATACCTTTCAAAAAAAAATTATTCAGAAATATATGCAGCCACTTGCAAATACACTAGTGAACAAGTACAACAAACCTGCTTTTTAGTATAAATGCTCCATTTCATTTTCCCAAGTCAAAACTAAAGGTGGATTTATTTTTGCAATTGGAAAGATAGATATTTAGTAAAAATTTACAACAGTAATTTCAGTAAGTACAGCTGAATTAGCCTAGAGTTTAAAAATGTTTTAATTTGAAATCTGTGGACTACTAGCTCAACTTTTAGTGTGAAATAATGGCAAAAGGTCATCCTTTGTTTGTCTGTAAAAACTTCTCCATGGTTAAAGAAAAATTTGTGCACATCATAGGAGAGGAGAACCGCAGGTCAAGAGGTTAATTCTACTTACTGCAACATATATTCTGCGACTGACTTGTAGCTCTGTGATCTGCAGAACTCTCACTTAATAGGGAAGGTGTAAAGAGGAAGAAAAACAAATTCCTTTTAATGATAGTTCAAACCACTAAGGTTTACCGAAGGAAAGGAAAGCTAATATTGGGGGAAGGGAGTTACTATATTTTCAGCTTGTTCTTTGTTGTCTTTATATTCAGAGGAAAGGAAAGTATTTGAAAGCATTTTTTTCAGAGAACTCAAAGGAGAAATAATGATGGGGAGGGTGAGCTTTTATCCTTTACAAAGAAAACCTACAAAAAGCTGCTACCCAAAGCCATGAACATACAACAAGGTGAAAACCAACACAATCCACTTACAAAGAAAACCGTGGAAATAACAAGTCTCCAAGTGTAAGTGTTGTTAATCTGAAAAAAAACCCACCAACCAAAAGGGTGGGCATGGGCCATTAAATGTACTATATTCTATTCAGTGAGTTCAATGTAAGGGTCATTATGAATTTAATGCTTTTTTAATGATTTATAATGCAATGACCCCTAGAAGTCACTCCTGGGGTAGATACACCAGTGTGCTATGTTGTTTCTGTATAGTGATTAAGTAAAAAAGACTCAAACCAGAGAACAGTTTGCTAACGAATCTAAGGAATCTAGAACTCTCTTATGGCAATTTTGCAAAACAAAACACTCAGATTGATCTTTTCCATATCCAAATTGGGTGGATATACAAAAACCCATGCAGATCCTTTTTATTCTTCATCTTACCTATGACTTTGAAAATACCCAAGATAATAGTTAAATTTTTCAGAGAATGGGTTGACTGCAAGATACAGATCATATATCTATTACTACAGTATATGGAACATTACTTTTCTCATACTTTACACATATTTAGATTAAAAGAGCATAGCAACATTTGCACATCATGCTGAGAAGATGTTCAGAAGCTCCAGCAGGGTCATAGAGTTATGCATATACGTGTTTCCCAGCACACTTGACAGAGAATTAAACAGAGGAGGCCCAGTAGACCTCCCACCATCAGAACTGATAGCCTAATTTTGATCTAACTGGGACAACCAAATCCCTTTTCTCTTCTTCCTTGTCATTGTTATGTGATGAGATTGGCTTTTCTACTGATTTTTTTTTGTTTGTTTCAAATTGCTTGCTGTCTGTAATTCTGTGTCATGAATGAGTCTTTCAGGTTGATCAAGGAATCACTGGCAAAGGTATCAACAAAAGCAGGTTTAATATAATAGTGGAAGCATGATACTTACTAAATGGTTAAAGGACACACAAAAAACCCCAGACTAAAATCTAAAATTAATCAATCTAAAACTAAAATCAACCTAAAATGATCTACAGGGAGGCTAAGGATGGAAAAAGGGTAAGGATGGGAAAGGGTAAGGATAAGGGAAAGGAATAAGGCAGACCCTCCTGTTGAGTCACAAGGTTCAGACTGGAGCCTCTTGACAAAGTTGGATCTGGGCTTGTCCAACAGTTTATGCCCTAAGGTTTTAGTGGCATTGAAACTTAAGAGCACTGGATCGAATTTACTATAAGCACAACAGTAACTCACTTATAATTCTAACTTACAAATCTAACAGCCTGCTGCAGTCCAGGAGAACTTGATAGGTCTCATTAAGGACCACTGTTTATATGATTGCAAGAGAGTTGATTTTAGCCATAATAGTTTTCCAATCTGAATGCAATTCAGGCCAATAATTTGCTTTGAAAGTTTAACAACAAAGTTGTTGTTCCACTTGTATTGTTATCGAGGCAAGAAAAATAAACTTCCATAGCTGTTTGTTGAAAAACATGTGCCCATTAGACAACATAAATTCCTGGAAGCAGACAGTGTTTCTAGTAAGCTCAAGAGGAGGTTAGTCCAGCTGCTGTTCATCAAGGTTGAGGCCTGACAAGTATTTCTAAGATCATAGTGGGACCTGAGGGTGGGAGTGGGGCAACAGTTTTACCACCACATCCTGTTGTGTCAAATGCCTAAGGATAGCAGGGGAGCAAAGACTTTGGGAATTACTGTAGCTGTATATTGAAGTTTAGGAATGGTATTTCCCAGTTTAGTGCTCCCACTGAGACTCTCCAAACCGTGTGCCACTTGCTTATTTCCCCCTCCTCCTCCTGCCTGCAGCATGCTGGGGAGGAGAACTGGAAGAGATAAGAGATAAGAACAATTTACTGGAAACAGCAGTGAGATAAAACAAACAGTAACAGCAGCAGTACTAATGACAGAAGGTACAGAAAAGGGGACCAATGATTCGCATAGAAGCCCCTCCCCCCCCCCAGACAATACTCCCTCCACCACAATACGCTGACCCAGAAGAGACACCTTCCCCTGTCCCTAGAAAATGAGGTGAAGTGGTACAGAATAACCTCTGGGTCCTAGCCATACCCACTCCTGGCTACTGCAAGACTTAACTCTGTCCTGGCCAGAACTAAGGCAATGGACCATAAAAGAAATTATTTTCAAAATTATAATCAAACAACCTTGGCAGTACCTAACATGAAGTAGACCCTTGAATTTGAGATAAAATGTCATGGTACAATCTTTAATGAGGAATAAGGGAGTAAAGAGTTTTATCACTTCTATCCCTAAATTGTCACTAACTTGAAAATATGAAACAGAGATAAAAATGCACGTTCTACTGAGAATCACTTTCTACTGCTTTGCTTCTGGTAGACACTCACACTTGTGCAGGGGCATCAAGAAGAAAGGATAATAAATGAGAGAAGAAAAAAATTGTATGAGGCACCAATGTTTGACTGCTTAGAAGGTGTTGCTTCTCTGAGCCATGATCTTCCCTCTCTCCTGACCACACAGTATAATATGGAAACTCAGTACCTCATACACTAACATTTGGAAACATTTCTCTGTTTTCTTCTCATATTTAAAACTTTTATGCTTTCTTTACTTTTCTCAATAAACTTCCTTGTCTCCTATTTGAAGGTCTGCTCCTCATAAGTGTCTGCTGTCTGGCTCTCATCCTGTTGAACCTGGCAGACATGAGGACAGGAGATAGCTTACAGCACTTACCTTCAATACAACAGACACGTTCTGCCTAGATTTATAATCTTGGGGATCTTGTTTTTCCAGTTTCAATTCTAACTTTGACAAGACAGTTTGGGGCAAAGTGATCTGAAAATACTCACTGAAGAAATAGAAAGTCATCCGTAACTGTGAAAATGTCAGTTGGATAGAGAGGACCTTTACTCCGCTATTATCTGTCTCTACATACCTGCAGTGGTAATGGAAATAGAAGGGCAAGAACACCTGCAGAAGTGTAGGTATATCTGATTCCCTTTTTACTATGTAGTCATGGAAGGCAGTGATTTCCTTGTACATCTCCATTCCAGTACACATTTGGGTATGAAACCTACAAGATAAAGAACTGCCATCTTCAGAACCATCAGGATGTTTTATTTGGCCTTGCGAAGAAAACAGATTTAAATTTCTTTATAGTTTGGCTCACAGTGATGCCAGATGATACCTGCACATCCGGTTCCATGGCTGTACAACTATGCAACCTCAGTAACTTCATGACTCTCAGTGCCATTGTTGTAAGGTTATCTGGAGTGCAGGCTGGCTGCAAATCCCATCTGTCTCCATAATAACTAACACTGAACCTTTCAAAAGCTTTTTTTGCACAGCATGTGAAGTTGCTGAGGATAGTGGTCAAAATAAGTCATCCTGAACCTACTGTTTACACTATAGAAAGATTTACACATAAACCCACATGGAGATAGAGTACACTTAAGTTTTTCTTTCTGGAAGCCTCAGAGACTGTCTTATAAAGATACATAAATATCTCTTCCTCAGTTTTTATTTTTAGTGAATTTTCTGAATGATGCAGAATTTCTTTCTAGCTTTGTACACATACCACAAGAAAAAAAATAATTCTCTGTCAAATGCTTGCCATTAAAACATTGAGGAGAGTCAGAAGTACAAAACTGTATTTCTGTCATGTATTTATTTTTGTAAATCTTTACAAGAAAAAAATGCAATATTTAGTCTCTTTCTATCTCTCCTGATACAATTAGTGCCATACTAACCTGCACAACACTGAATCCTGTAATATAAAGGTCATTTGGAAGCTAAATTACAAAATACATACCACTCAGTATTTTGCTAATTAAGTGTCACATGGCCATCATCATGATCTGTAATTTAAAAGACAACGGAGAACACTTTGTCCTTTTGCTCCTGAGAGTATTCACTCAACCAAGTGATCATCAGATTTAATTGGAAGGATGGATATGTCACAAAATGTTGTCTAGAAAGAGTTAAAGAATTCTATCAGGTCAGTGAAAATGTCATTGGCATTAATGACTATGACAGATTAAAGGCCTTTGGGTGTGTGCTCATGTAAGATCGAACACCTTTTTTGTCTGACTGGTACTAGATCAACAAAATATCTGCTGACTATGATATCACAGAGGGGAATAATTTCTTTTCCTTTTCACTGTGTATTATTCAGTGCAATAGAGCTTGAAAAATGGCAGTGACACCCCCTGTAATCATTTCTTTGTGTGTTTATCCAGATCTCTGCTGAGAGGTGTATGACAGAACCTATTGCTTATTGTTTAACTTTTATTTCATTGTGCTGTGGAGACATAACTGTATCCCCAGCTGCAGCTCCAGATATTTTAAGTGATGTCGAGCTGGAAATATACTTATTCATAAAAAAGAATGTAAAAAAAAAACGTTTTATGAATATGGTGACTTTTTCTCCTGATTCACTATTCTGAAAACAAGTGTTCTAGAAACACAGACGTATCAGGGGTTTTTTTTACTAATTCTCCCATACTTGAAAGAGCTGTTTTATGAACTCATTAGTAAGGTTATCTTATCCCTACTCAAGTGTCTCTCAGACCAGTCATTCAAAATACAGTTATTCAGACCTTTACAATAGAATAAGGAGCACAGTACAGAGATCACTTGTCTGACAAAGAAACTAAGCTGGCCTGACCACGTAGCTTAAAATATCATCATATCAACTTACCAGTGAAGATGTCTTCCATTTTCTTAGGCAGCTACAACTTCAGGTAATGAGTTCTGACTCATAGCAATCTCTTTGCTAAAAAGCTCCTTGTAACAATGCTATTTTTTCATCTAATTCCTGAAGCTTTCACAATTCTGGGTACCTTCAGAGTTTGAATATTTCATTATCAATCTACTTCAAAAGCTTTCAGTGGTTTATCAGATTGAAATGGACAATACAAAGTCTCTTCTGCAACCTTTTGAAAATCTAGTTTTGCTGACCTCTGATGTTTGCATCTCACATCTTTTGAGTCTACTGCTCTATCCAGACCCCACTCCTTCAATAGCTTAACCCGTCTACAAGTATGTACTGCTCCAAGGGGTAACCAAACAATCCAAATAGGTTAGTCATCAACCCCTATGGGAAATGACTTGTGCATTATTTTACTTATCCCAGTGACAGGTGATATCACAATGGAAGAAGCTTGCAGAAGTATAAAAGAGACTCACCAGAGGAATGTCACCAGTAGGATGGAGATCTGTATTTTATGAGGTATATGTTAAAAAACAGGAAAGTAGGAGTTAACACAGACCTCTGTTCTCCTAAATAGGGAGACTCATCATCATGTTCGTACTTCTTGAATCCAGGGTTATTTCTAAGGAAAAATGAAGATAATTTTGGGGACCAAGGATAAAGAAAAAGGGAATAAATCAAAGTACACATAAATAGTAGGTATCCACAGAATCATGGGATTATAGAACTCTTTAGATTTGAAGGGACCTTTAAAGGTCATCTAGTCCAAACCCCCTTCAATTAAATAAGGTTGTTCAGAGACCTATTCGAGACCTTGAATGTTTCCAGGAACAGGGCATCTACCTCCTCCGGGAAACCTGTTCTAGTGTTTCACTACCCTCATTGTTACCCTTCTGGGTAACTCCCCCCAGTTTGTATACTAGGCATGACATTCTGTGGTGTGGAATATCCTTTTTGCTAATTCAGGTAACCCGTCGAGCTATCCTCCCTCCAAGTTTCTTTTGTGCACCTCATGCAGAGCATGATACACAAAAAAAAGTCCTCGACTTAGGATAAACCAAAACATCAGTGTGTTATCAACACTATTCTCATTCTGAATCCAAAACACAGCACTGTACCAGCTACTGAGAGGAAATTATCTCAGCTGAAACCAGGACAAGTAACAAAGCTTGAAGCCTTATTTCTGAAAAGCAGTAGTTTATAATGCATTAAATACATTTCTGTTAGATCAAACAAAGGCTAAATATTGAAGAATATAATAAAAGCATACTCCATTTCATCCCCCTAGAAAAGAATAAAATCTTATGGAAAAAAAAAATTAAGGTAAAGCTTCTTATTAAAAAAAACTAAAAAACCAAAAACCAACACCAAACATGATGACTCATTCAGGACAAAGATGAATGCTTTGTAAAGAATATAAGGATGATATCAATGAGGTGTTTCTCATAAAGACAGTGAAGAATACAAAGTGAGATTTCAAAGGCATGTTACAAGTTTATTAAGGCCATCACTTGCCATAATGGTGTAGAACATGGCAACAAATATTGTAATGTTACTAATCTTGACTAGAGAACTCTAGTGAAAGGAAAACAGCTTTACCTACATTTCTTGTTGCTTCTGTGATTATACCAGAAGTGGTAGCCATTGAATGTGTAGAAAGCAACAATGCATCTCTATGCTAGAAATACATAAGACTTAAAATAAGTCCAGAGAAGAACAAACTATTATTGTGTCTTCCTTGTTCTAGAAATTCATCATCTTTGTCAGATTTGTTTTGAGAAGACTTAACACAATTTTCAGTCCTAGAAAACTGAGTATTATTTCTGAGTACTATTGCACACGTAAACATTCATGTGCATGGATACTACTGCACTGCTATTTCATGTAGCTTCAAACTTTTCCAGTTTTCTCCTGATAGTTATAATGCTGTGTTGCACCTCTTGTAGGTCAGAAAAATATGAGAACACATACACTGAAAATTTGAAAATTTGTATCATAATACCAGCACAAATCAAACCCATGCTCAAATTTATGTCTGATGTCATCATTTGTAACCAATTTATACAAAGTTTTCTAGTTTAAACCTTGTGAGCAAAAAATCTCCTCTTGGATAACATAAATCCACTTATTTAAATCATGGGACTTCACACAAAGTCAATTATTTTCCAAGATGTCTTTGTAAGTTTTTCATTCATTGTTTTTTGTTATATTCAAAATTGATGAATTGAAGGACATCAATTTTAATGAGAATAAAAGATTAGTAATTTTTTTTTTTAGAATTCTTTTTTCTTTATTCCTCTGAGTAACATGTTTATTTATTTAAATTTAACCAAAGTATATTTGTTGTCCTGAGGACAGCTGGCTTCTGGAGCTTGTAGACAGAGATAATAAGCTGAATAGCTCCCCTGTAACCAAGGAGGAAACAGTTGGCAACCTGCTGAGCCACTTGGATCCTCACAAGTCTGTAGGGTGATAAGAGAGGTGGCAAAAGAGCTCACCAAGCCTCTTTCCATCATTTACCAAAAGTCTTGGCTCTCTGGGGAGGTCCCAGATGATTGGAAGTTGGTGAATGTCACACCAAACCACAAAAAAGGGCCAGAAGGAGGACCCGGGAAACTACAGGCCTGTCAGCCTGACCTCAGTGCCTGGCAAGGTTATGGAGAAGATCATCCTGAGTGCAATCACATGGCACCTACAGGATGGACAAGGGATCAGACCCAACCAGCACATGTTTAGGAGGGTCAGGTCCTGTTTGACCAACCTGATCTCCTTTTATGATCAGGTGACCTGCCTGGGAGATGAGGGGAAGGCTGTGGATGTGTCTATCTGGACTTCAGCAAAGCCTTTGATACTGTCTCCATAATATACCCTTGAAAAAGCTGGCAACCCATGGCTTGGACAGGGGCACTCTGTGCTGGGTTAGGAACTGGCTGGAGGGCCGGGCCCAGAGAGTGCTGGTGAACGGGGCTGCATCCAGTTGGCGGCCGGTCACCAGTGGTGTTCCCCAGGGATCAGTGCTGGGCCCAGTTCTGTTTAATATCTTTACTGATGATTTAGATTATAGGATTGAGTCCATCATTAGCAAATTTGCAGATAACATCAAGCTGGGGGGGAGTGTGAATCACCTGGAAGGCAGGAGGGCTTTGCAGAGGGACCTGGATAGGCTGGAGAGTTGGGCTGATTCCAGTGGGATGAGGTTCAACAAGACCAAGTGCCGGGTCCTGCTCTTTGGCCACAACAACCTCCTGCAGGGCTACAGACTGGGCAGAGTGGCTGGAGAGCAGCCAGGCAGAAAGGGATCTGGGGGTGCTGACCGACAGGAAGCTGAACATGAGCCAGCAGTGTGCCCAGGTGGCCAATGGCATCCTGGCCTGCATCAGGAACAGTGTGGCCAGCAGGAGCAGGGAAGTGATCCTTCCCCTGTACTCAGCGCTGGTGAGGCCACACCTGGGATGCTGTGTCCAGTTCTGGGCCCCTCAGTTCAGGAAGGATATTGAGGTGCTGGAGCGGGTCCAGAGAAGAGCAACCAGGCTGGTGAAGGGACTTGAGCACAAGTCCTGTGAGAAGAAGTTGAGGGAGCTGGGGTTGTTTAGCCTGGGAAAGAGGAGGCTCAGTGGTGACCTCATCACTCTGTACAACTACCTGAAAGGAGGTTGTAGCCAGGTGGGGGTTGGTCTCTTTTCCTAGGCAGCTATCAGTAAGACAAGAGAGCATGGTCTCAAGCTCTGCCAGGGAAGGTTTAGGTTAGATGTTAGGAAGAAATTTTTTACAGAGAGGGTAATCAGGCATTGGAATGGGCTGCCCAGGGAGGTGGTGGATTCTCTGTCCCTGAAGGTGTTTAGGAAGAGACTGGATGTGGCACTTAGTGCCATGGTCTAGTAATGGTGGTAGTGGATCAAGGTTTGGACTTGATGATCTCATAGGTCTTTTCCAACCCATCTGATTCTATAATTCTAATATAAAGTACTAAACTACCAGCAGGAAGCATCCTTTCTCATAAACATAAGAGCACTTATAACCCTTTTCTGTAAACAATATTCTGCAAAGTCTCTCATGCACTTTCTTGTGGAATTTCTTTTCTGTTTTCTGGCTATAGTACCTAGGAGTGTCATCACCAAAAGAACAGAACTGCCAGTAGTGTAGTTTCCTTCTTTACTTTCCTTCTGCTATGGTTTTCATACACATAACTGAACACATCCTACACATACTCTGATAAATGACTGACTTCAGTGCTGGAACTCAAAATGCCAGAGAATACACACCATTACGCAACTTAATTGGAAGGTAGAGATGAAATCCTTCCTATCATTGGTTACCCCATTAGCTGAAGTCAAGCTACAGCAAAAGTGTATGTATGTTCATGCTATTTAATGTGCTTTGAATTTCACTGCCCTCTACTTGTTTCTAGGAAAACACAAAAAAGATATTCCAAAGATGAATTCATAAGTGGACCTATTGGAAGCATGAGGACAGTGACCGGTAAGTGATATGGCATCACAGCATGAAGCTTATCAAAACATACTCAGGTAAGTAAGACCTTCACGACATCTTCCTGGATGGAAAACAGAGTTATGAATGAATTTGGTTGTATAATTCTTTCTAAACTCATACTAATATCATGTATTTGGGGCAGAAGTTCAGAACATGTTATGCTGACAGCTAGGTCCCCAACAATATTAGAAAATCCTTTAGTAACC
Source organism: Empidonax traillii (assembly GCF_003031625.1). NCBI lineage: Eukaryota > Metazoa > Chordata > Aves > Passeriformes > Tyrannidae > Empidonax > Empidonax traillii. Next base: position 38,978 of record NW_020956381.1, read on the forward strand.
AGTGAGTGACCGAAGAGATAGACTCACAGCTACATAGGTCTGCAAGGTTTAAGCTCTCTAATTTAGAAAGCAGTAAGTAATAAAACAATAGCTACCTTCTCAGGTGAACACATACATGCTTGTCAGATAGTGTAGAAAGCTGAGAGGAGGTGAAATTGCTTTGTACAGAAATTGTAACCACCAGATACAGTGCCCTACTAGGTTGAGTCAACAATAATTTATTTTCATTATTTTGTGTGATTGAGGAAATATTCTAATTCTAGATTACTCTTTTAATTAAGATGTGTTCATTTCAGATATATTTTCATGAACATATACATGATTTTTTCATTTCAGAGTTTAGCATGTTCAACACTTTTAATTGACGCAATTACTAGTGCACCTGATTTTTTCATTTCAGAGTTTAGCATGTTCAACACTTTTAATTGATGCAATTACTAGTGCACCAATGTGTTTCTACTCTTGTTTCCTTACAATCCCACAGGGACTGGAACATTTGAAGGAAAGAAACTTCACTTTTTGTTGCTATTCTCGTAGAGCATAGACTTCCTATTTTCTCTGTTTTCAATTACTACTTTCCTTCTGAAATTTAGGGAGGAGATTGTGGATGAGTAAAAAGTAATATAAACCCTGAACCTGAGGATTTGAAACAATTAAATCATGAGAGGACTGCAATGAAATGAATGTGAAAGTGGGTCAGCAGAAACGAAGGCTTCACCTAGACCAAAAATAAAATGAAAATGGCAACAAGAGAGACAGGAGAAGCAGATTAGTAAAATTCAAACCCAGATGGAAGAGTAAGCGTTGTAAAAGTAGGCCCTGTTTCCACTATTTATCTTCCTTTTGGAATACTGACTAGAGACTAATAGCTAAAGATTTAAAGTCATCAGGACATGGGGTGGAGGGAGTTGTGTCTTCATATATGTGTCAGTATTTCAATTTAAAAAGTTACTTTCATTAAAGTTTCCAGACAAAACAGCTATGTTCTCTATAAATATATAGAAATGTATCCCTGCAACTATTTATTATCAAGTATTAGAGCTTTCCCTTAGGCTTTAATAGAAACCTCACAAGTGTTCACGTGAAGACTAAATGTTGTCCTTTAGTATGCAAGCCCTGGAAATTGTGATCTGTTGCCATGGGAAATTTTCTTTGCACTAAACATACTCTGTATCTTTTTCATTAAAAAAGAAAGTCATACGAATAATATATCATTCCATCGGGAGCCCCTGGTGGTCTAGAGGGTAAAGGCGCTGCGCTGTCACCGCAGAGACCCGGGTTCGATTCCCGGTCGGGGCCCCTCCCCGGGCAGATGGAGCTCGTTAGCCCTGTAAGGCAATCCATCTACGTCCTGAGGACCTCGCTGCCACTGTCCAAGCTTGCTTGGCCCCGGCAGATGAACCTCAGGATTAAAGGGTGGGCTCAGTTCCGCGCACACTGTGTCTCACCTAAAAAATCCAATGCGCAGGCTGGAAGGTGGAAAGACCTTCCCCGGTTCTTCGTTCGCGAAGAGACTGGCCATTT
>NW_020956381.1:40651-73147 GCF_003031625.1 Empidonax traillii
GGTCTAGAGGGTAAAGGCGCTGCGCTGTCACCGCAGAGACCCGGGTTCGATTCCCGGTCGGGGCCCCTCCCCGGGCAGATGGAGCTCGTTAGCCCTGTAAGGCAATCCATCTACGTCCTGAGGACCTCGCTGCCACTGTCCAAGCTTGCTTGGCCCCGGCAGATGAACCTCAGGATTAAAGGGTGGGCTCAGTTCCGCGCACACTGTGTCTCACCTAAAAAATCCAATGCGCAGGCTGGAAGGTGGAAAGACCTTCCCCGGTTCTTCGTTCGCGAAGAGACTGGCCATTTATATCATTCCATATCTTTTAAGGTTTGACAGATAGCAGTAATTAAACCTTTTTGTCAGTGCAAGCAACTATTACCTTTAAATCTCTAAACAATACAACAATATATGGAGCTTGTGTTATGTGGTTTGTATGTGAAGGAATAGAATTGCAGGAATTGTTTACATTAACATGCAGTGGTATATATTCTCCCTGATAATATGCAGCTCCCTGACTCAAATTCAGCTAGAATATGCAGGTTTATCTTGGGGAAGGACATAAAATATACTTTACAAGCTTTCTTTTTACAGGATAGTTCTTTACACCGGGCAACTCTAGTGACATTTGAAATTACAGGATTCCACTAAACTGTGACTGCACTTAAAAACATTTTTGAACAGGAAACAAGAACTTGAAACTTTTACCATTCAATAGTTATGTGTCATAGAAAGGAAAAGTTAATTGGAGAGTAGAAGTCTTAAATTTGCCAAGAAAATAATTTTTTCTTCAGCTTTGTGAATTAAAAAAAAGTAATGATGGTAGAGAAAATTACACTATTTCTTTACTGCTTTAGTCTTTCTTCCTAGGGATATACTTGTTACAGTCATCATTTTCTGAGCTGCAGTATGCAGTTTTCCCATGTAAACTTAAACGTAGTTCTTTTCTCTCAACAGGACATACAGATATATTCCAACTTTAATTATTCAGGTAGAGTGATATCCTGCTCCTTTAAAAGGAAACTATGGTGGCATTTCATTGTTTCTGGAATCATGAGTTGATTTCTATCATGAAGATAATAACCAAGCCTTCTTTGTGATATTTTTACACTGTCATATCATATGCTAGTTAGTGTTTCCCTATTCTTTAATGTACTTGTGAAAATAAAATTATGAATAAAAATTTATTAGAGAAGATATGGTGCTTACACAAAAGAATTACATTGTGTGTAAAGCTTCTGTGTGTGCCCAGAAACCAATCTGATATTAAGTATCTGGATTTTTTTCTGCTGTTGATGTAGACTTCAACTCACCAATACCTTCCTGTTCACCAAAACATTTAGATGTCTTCCTAATTAATTTCACTGAGATACTATAAGATTTAAACAGAGGTTTGAATACCATTTTAATTTAAAGCTTCAGAATGACCCATGTAAAGACAAGGAGCAGTGAAATAGAATGTTTTGGGTTTTTTTCTAATAATATGCCTGATGTAATGAATCTTGCTGCAATCAGTGAGGTAAACTGCACTGTACAGTGATCTTAATCTTGTATGTTGCCTTATGATCTACAGGCAGAAGGATAATAATAAAGATATTATATAGTGCTGAGCACATACCAGCATAATTTGGAAAAGTGGACTTAATTTTTAATATACATCTAAATGAGGTACAGAAAATAATTTCTTTACTTCTCAAAATCACATAATAAATCCTCTACAGTAATGTTTAATTAATAAAATATAAGAAAATAATGAAATTACATTAAGCAACTTGCCACAAATTTTAATAATGCATATTTGTTGAGCTCAAATAGAAGTAGCTGCTCAGAGGCTGAAAATCATGTAATCTGCAGGGTCACAATTATCCTCATTTAAAGTAAATCACAAGACTGATTGATTTTATAACAGTCAAGAAAAGCTTTCTCATCACGTCTATTTTTTGGTTTTTCTGTATGTTACCAGCTCCTCCTGTAATCCATAATAGAAAGCCTTCAAACACATACATTAAATCTTTATCCATACAATCACCTGAGGGTTTAAAGAAAAGTACTTGTTCTTATGATCACTTACTTTGCAAACATAGAAGCAACAAAAGATATTCTTAATTTCACATTTACTGTTGTCCTCCAGTAATTCCATTTCAAGTCCCTCATTTTCTTTTTGTTTTTTCTCTTCAACAAACTTACTCTCTTTCTTCTTCTATGCTAAAACCTACCTGCAAATATTGGTTTGATATTTAATATCCTACTTCCCTTAGTCTTCCTCAGATTTCTGCTCAGCTTAGCCCAGCATTGTTAATCAGTGAGCTTTTGCCTGTCTATCTTATGTGTTAGTAACATCATAGTGTTTGGAAAGTGCGAACATAATGAGGATCCAAATGTCATGACAGACAAAAGCAACTTAATCTACCAGCACCCACTATTGTCTATGATACAATTCTGAGCAAGACTTGATTTTTTAGTGAATATCATGAAGATACTAATAAAGACATATAAATTCATCCTCTAACAATTGGAACATGGATTTGCATCACAGGAGCACATAAGAAAACGTAAAACCACTATGCAAGATTTGGTGGTGGATTTCAAGTTTTTTCTTTTTTACTTGTTTGTTTTTAATTTAATTTTATTTATTTTTAATAAATATACAGCAAGAAACTCAGCTCACAGCATTTTCACTGCTAATACGTTGCTCACATATTATGTTTAGCATAGGTGTGGCTGCATCATAGTAGGAAAATTTGAACAGCCAAAAGATTTGTTGTTTTGAAGGCACTGCATGGAAAATTTTGGATCCTGATGAGAATCGATTATTTTAAAATTTTTTCTCATCTGCATCTTTCTACTAGTACTTATAATCCAAGATGGACTTCTAGTAGAAAATTGGAAACAGAGTTCTTGATTTAGTTGTCTTTACAGTTGCTAAGTTACGGTAGATATTAATAAGTATATAGGTATATCTTTGAATACTTTGGGGTTTTTGCGGAGACTGAAGAAATGGTGGAATAAAATATGCATGAGAAAAATATATAGTCTTTTTTCATTTAACAACTAGAGAAGGAAAATAATTTTTCAATCGACCATCAAAGTCACTGACAAATCACACATCTAGTGCCATGGTGCATAATTATACCATGTAATAGTAAAACAGATTTCTTAGTGAATTATGTAGCCATTTTCTATCAAGAAAGATACAGAGAAGGCAGAAAAATCAACTTATTCTTCAGCTGTTAACAAGGATTCAGTAGTTACTCATATCCTCTGTATTGATTTGATCACCCATATCCATATAACACTTTACCTAGTAGCTGCATTATTGCATTATTTTCCACAAATGAGCTATCGCTGTTGAAGACAAGTTGAATAACTCCACAGGAGCAATCTATAAGATGCAGAAATCCATCTAATAAGTATTTTTGATGAAAAAACAAGATCTTCTCCCTTCTAACGTTTCCATTCCTATTGGGAAGCTGTCATGTAGCATTCAAATTCTAGCTGAGAGCCCACAACAGTCAAGTAGACTGATAGGAAAATACTAAAAGTAGAGTCAAGGAGACCCCAGCACTGAGGAGAAGGAAACTACTAAACTGAACACTAAACTGTTCCCGACATTAGTAACTAACATAGTAAGAGCTCATCATTGGAAGAAATCATGAACAATCATTCTCCTTTTATTTCTTCTGTTATTTATTTTTTTATAATTTCTTTCTTATTAATCTCCATTTTTTTGCTTTCCAGACTGAATGGCAGTAATTTTTTTGTTTGTGTATTTAACCACTCTTTTTTTCCTAGTGCTTGGAGAGAATATCTTTTGGGAGATCAGAACTGCAGAAGGTATTCAAGATGCTGTCATCTCATGAATTTGTAAGTAGTCACAAGTTTATAAGAGTGTTATATTCTTCTGCATGGCCTTCTTAATAGTAAATTTGTTTTCTTCATCTCTACTGAGCATTGAAATGAAATTTTCACAAATCGTCTACTAAGGACATAACTAAAGCCTAGCTGAACTGAATAATAGGACTTTATTTTGACTTTATATTCAAGAGAGAAAATATGTAAATGTACTAGAATACAGGAGAAAAAAAATGCAAATACTAACTAAACTAACAAAACTAACTTTTGTAAGTTATTCTACTAATACAAAATATAATCTTGAATTCTTATTGAGGAGTATATTCCTGGAAAAAAAATATTTGTTATCATAATGGTCAATATAGGGCTTAAAAAAAAAAAAAAAGTATTATCTGAATCCTTATAGGTAAGCCTTTCAGAATCAACTTATTTTGAAATAAACATGCTAAATTGAACTATAAAAGGAAGCTTATATATGTGTTGAGCTCCAACTGAAAACTCCTAGTGGTGTTTATACACATGAACTCAAAATCATTCTACAGAATTGTTATAGGATGGTAACCAAATTTATTTTAAAGTGTTTATGAACAGAATTACCAATATGCTTTGGTTGCTTTGTGTGTCAATACAGTAAACACAAATTTATTAAAGGAGTGATAAAGCTTGAGTTTACAGATAATTTGTACCTTCAGTATGCCAGAAAAATCCTATAATTTATGGATAAATTATATGAAGTACTCAGCAGAGAACAGTCTCCATCTTTACATATCTAAGCCATTCAAATGATCTCCAAAGATACAATTTTCCTTGTTGTTCTCTTATACAATGAGTCTAAAAATCCTAGTACAATATCAGTTTTCTAGCTATATCCCACAATTCAGTCTACAGCAGTATTATAGAATTTATAGTAGCATCTCATAGGCAGAGCAAATGGCCTTTAGATAATGTTCATTCATTATTACATTGTTATTGTAAGGCAATTAGAAACCATTCAAATCCAAAAAGAATGAGTTTTCACATAAGTAATGCTGCTGTGTATAACTACTTAGATCTAAGAGGTAATAGAAAATTTTCAAGTTTATATGACAAGAAAGCATGTGATAAAAATAGTCTGCAATCCATTACTCAGGGAGTCCTTCTAGTCTCAGGTTTTCTTATGATTCTAAGTATACCTTAATAAAGAAATTTTTTTTTTCAATATCAATTTTGGGATTCTTTTTTGGTGGCAGTCTACTTAATTTATTCCAAACAATCATGGAAATATGCGTTTAAATTTAGTGTTTTAGCGTGAAATTCCCTACAAAAAGTAAAACACCTTAAATCCAAATCACAATACCTTAGTATAGATATTCACTTCACTATTAATATTTGAAGACTGACAAAGAAACTCCTTTTGTCTAGTTTAAAACTGAGATTTCTTCATATTCAAAAGACTTAGCACCTTATGCAAAAATATTACTATACTCATGCAGAGTATTTATTATATTTAATGTTCTGCTTTTATTTATCTCCTTTGTTTACTATACTTTGATATAAGAGAGGAATGAAATTTTCTTTGAGTGGATTGGTCCTACAAGTGTTTTAAAACATAAATGTGCTTTAACTTTGCATTTCTAAACAAAATATTTTTGGTTACATTCCTTCAGTCTTGGCTGTCACAAGTATCTGTTATTCTATCTTATATTTCCAAAAGAAAAAATGTTCTTCTTTCTCTTCATAAGTTTAATTTAGCCAGATTCTATCTATAAGATACTGCTTCACCTCTCAAATAAATGTTTTTCTGTACCATAATCCTTTTTACAAGCCGAAATGTCCCATAATTAAGCTGTTTACTGTAGTCATTCAATAAACACATAAACATTTAATGATGTTCAATATAAACTTAAAACAATATTAATTTTTAATCCTGATTTTCTTGCTGTTACTGTTGAAAATAAAAATAATTAAAAAAATAAAGTAGGCAGAAAGAAGTCATAAGAACCAGTGTTTCTCTCCTGCAATATGTTTGAACCTATAGTTTTATTTCCCATTCTGGCAGGTACTCTGTCTGAGATGACAAGTGATCTCATGAATTCATAAAAATTACAGTTTTAAAAATTCTCAATTATCCATAATTAAATGTTTTTCTATCTTGAGCAATTTATACAGGTTGTCATTACTCAAGAAGGTTATTACTCAGAAGAACTATATTTCTCACTACAAGAGTTTTCACAAAATGGCATTTAATGCCACAGTGCTATGGGAAGGTAGCAGGCTTTTAAGATCTTCAAAAGGACTATTTCCTCTAAAACCAGCTTGTCTTTCATGAGTACAAAACACATTAGATCTATCATCTGTACATTGCATACAGTTCACTCAGAGGAGGAGCTAACTTACCTGGGAGTACCTGTGTAACCTTCTGACAACAGAGAAGGAAGGTCTCTATTTTCAGAAACTTTCATAAGGTTTTCTGTCTGTCCTTTTATGGGTTTGCAAAGTACCTCCATGCAGAAAAACATCAGCTGTCATGCCAGCGTGACCTTGGGTCGCCATCAGGTGTAGAAGGGAACATAGTGGGGGATCTGCTGTACAGAGAAAAGGCTGTGGTATGTGCTTGTCAAGAGAAGTAGGCTTTTAGTCTAATCATTTAGAAATACCTCTATAATCATCTAATAGTATTGTCAGTACTTCATGAATGAATACATGAGTATTTTATTATCAGTGTGGATGAAACTTATATTGATAAGGTTTTAAAGGAATAACTTGCAAAGTATAGAACCCATTTAGAGTACAATGCTACCAAATTCATGACAATTATTCTTCATGATGGTTTTGCCTACAAATGATAACAGTTTACGTAAATACATTCTATTTATTCACATCACTTTAGATTTTATCTTATTTTATGGTAATGACTTCAGAGAAAGGTATTGTTGTGTGTAACAGCTGCAATTATCTATGGTACCTACCTAGCTGTACAAGCAATAAAGTAGTCTTTTTGCACACCAGGTGATTAAAACACACAAATCTGCTTTGGAAACTTAAAAATGTAATTTTTAATTACATGACCTTTGTTGCACTGCTGGGTGTTATATTGCCTATCAATAACTGGTTTTGTCGACTATATGTGCAAGTGTGAAGTACATATTCATTATGATTCTGCCATATGTCCCATGGAAAACTATCCAGACATGATTTCGGCATATAGATTCCTTTGGTTTTCCCTAATTAGGAAGAATCATTCATGACCATCTGTCAGCCTCTGTACCCAAGTCCAAGGACTTGGATGCCTACAAAGTAAAAAGTCAATCAGCAATTGCTCATTCTGCCATGCCAATAAGGCTATTAATGATCAAGGTAAATTAACACAATGTGTTCCCTCCATTTCTTACCTGTGGCTAAGATGCTTTAGACTCAGGGGGTATAACTCTTCCTGAGTGGCCCGGGAGATGCACTAAATTAAGTTTACTGTAGCCTTTTTTGCTTAAAGAACTTTACTCTGGGGCGGTAGATACAATAAAAGACTTCTGTCTCCTATATATTTTAATGTATAAAAAGAAGTTTTTAGATCTTTTTTAGGATTTTTTTGGTGTTGTTTAATTGAGGAAGGAGGTTGCTTGGTTATTTTAAATGAAGTAATTGTGACTTCTTATTAACTTCTGGAATCACATTTAATATGTACTGCCACTGATATGTTAAACTATATCTATGAAGAAGTTATACATTTTTTCTTATACTTGCAAATCTTTAGTAATCTTAATGATTGGTCTGGGTTCTGTATTCCAGTTAGAAAGTCAAGAAAAAAATTCACAAAGGTCTGAATAAGACATAAATTTGTTTGAACCTCTGCTCTCATTTTTAAATAGAGTATTTAAATATGATTTTTGTCACTTGAATCATTTTGTGGGGCAAATTATCAGTTGATAGAGATAAATGGAGTTGAATTAATTTATTTGGTGCCTTTATTTACCCTACCTGAGTATCAGCTTTTGTTTCCAATGGTAAGCCTGAAAATTTCTCCTTTCAAAACTGGGGAGGTTTCTATATACGGGTGTAGAGGAATTCCAAGTTTTTGTTTTATCCTAAAAATGTCCTATCAATTTTCCTTATGGAACAACAGCACAAATGCAGTTCTTATGAAGGGGTACAAAAATGTTTAACTGTGTGTACAATTGATGTGCATTTCTTCTTTGAAATCTTGTAGCCCCTTATTTGAGTTTCATAGGATAACAAGTACTATAGCAAGAAACACACAGACTAGTGGAGGATGAACCTCACAAAAAGCAGTGCCAGTGCAGCAGTGACCCATCATGAACTGGATTTGGTGCCTCCTAACTCTATGCAGCACAGTGTGTCTATCATAACATATAAAACCGAAATCATGGACTAAAGAACTTCAATCAGTCTTTTCTGGACACTTTTACAGGAATGCCCCATAAACTAAGCAAACTATGTCTGTGAATGTGTCATAAGATGGGAAGTAAAGAATAATAACAAATAAAAATATCTAATGAGGACATGACATGACATTGAGGATTGTAGATTGTATTGGCTTTGGCTGGCATTTTTTTTGGTGTAGTATCTCATAGGGTGCTATGTTGGTTTGGATTTGTGACCAAAGGAGTGTTGAAAACACACCAGTTTTTTAGCTGTTGCTGAACAGTGCATACACAGTATCAAGAAAATATTTTTGTTTCTCTCACTCCACCTCACCAGGGAGGAGTCTAGGGGTGCACACGAACTTGGAGAGGACACAACTGGGACAGCTGATCCCATCTGACCAAAGGGACAATCCATGCCATGTGGTATCATGTTCAGCAACAAAAGCTCAGGGAAAGAAGAGGAAAGAGGGGAACCTTTAGGGTTAAGATGTTTGTCTTCCCAAGCAACGACCATGCATGATAGAGCCTTGCTTTCCAGTAAATAGTTAAATATATGCCTGCTCGTGGGAAGTAGTTAATTAATTCCTTTTTCTTTTTTTTTCCTTTTGCTTGCATTCACAATTTTGGCTTTACCTATTAGAGTCTTTATCTCAACCCATGAGTTTTCTCCACTTTTACCCCCCATCCCACTGTGGGTAAATGAGTGAGAAGCTGTGTGGGGCTGAGCTACCTACAAGTGTTAATCCACAACAAATGTTGTCAGCTATTTATGTAGAAAACCCCAACAATTTGAAACCCTTACAAAATATTGGGAACTGGAAAGGAAATACTACTCCGAGAAGGAACAGGATCCACTCCTGTCACAAGTGGTTGACCTCACTGGTCAGATTCTTATGTTTTAAAGAATGCTCTCACATTTCACTGGCAAAAATGTTTCTAGTTTTCTATGGTTTGTGGGTTTTTTTGTTTGTCTTATGTACTTTTTAAAAAATCATTATGATTAAAATATACCAAGAGTCAAAATAATGATAGGAAATGTAACAAACACTGAAATGCACAATAATTCAAAATTATGCATGAAGTAAGGAAAACCACCTGCTTTTATACTTGCAAAATTAGCAGGTTTAGATACTTTCTGCTTTGTTAAGCTTGGTACTCTTTTTTTTTTTTAATAAAATAGTCTACATATTATATGAGAGAATCAACAGCAGAGTTTGAATTAAGAGCCTGAAGAGAACAGTTTATAGTGAATTGAGGCAAATGGCACAGATGCTTACAGACAGCACATATTGTTGACAATGCTCATCTCAAAACAACATACCACAATAACCAGAGGTTATCTTACAGACAAAGTGGGAAATATGGGATCGGGTAAGAAATATGACACAGAAGATTTCACTGCTCAGAGGCTGCAAGCTGAGAACTTCTTACGGTTAGAGACATTATAGACAATTTGACCTTGCCTCTAGGTCTCAAAATTTTCCTGTGTCACATATGCTGTTCTCTGCTCTTAACATCCGGCTTCAGTACTGCTCACTCTTCAACTGCTGTGCCCATCTTTTTGCATTACATTTTTCTTAAAATATGTGATTATACACACTTGCTGATAAACAAGTTGAGCATTTTATTCACAGATGACTCTTTCTTACTGCCACTGTCTATCATTAGATTTCATAGGTTTTAATTTAGCTGCTAAGATACCAATGCAAAGTAAGTTTTGAAAGATTATGTTTTGGTTAATAACTCTTTTTACCAGACCAACACATACAAATTAATATAATTTTTCACTAGCACATTTTACTATTGTTAAGATAGGGGAAGATTCCTCAGTGGTCATATTCACGTTCCTCAACACCTAGGAGAAAACAGAGAATAGCAGAATTTGGAACTGGTCCTGTATGGGCACTACAGTAACACTAAGGCACTTTTGTCCTATTTGTTGTTGATTTTGTGGAAGTTTAATACTCTGAGTCCAGTTGTGGTCTTTTTCCACTTCTGATTATGTGTTCAGTACTATGCAGATAAATTAATATCCCTTCTGAATTAAGTATCATTTTCCTTTTTTCATAATCATAGAATCATAGAATCATAGAATAGATCGGGTTGGAAAAGACCTCCAAGATTATCGAGTCCAACCCCTGATCCAACTCCAATTATTATATCATGGCACTAAGGGCCACGCCCAATCTCTGTGTAAAAACCTCCAGGGATGGTGAATCCTTGAAGGCAGTGACATTATTTGCTGAAATTTGAGTTGCATTTCTATACATCGATTCCACTGAATAAGGCCAGATTTCTGAGGACATTTAGGTACCCAGGTTCTGTGATAAAACTGGGTATTAGACACCTAAACAAATTTATAAGTCTCCTTCAAAATTAAATTGAAGAATTAGGGAATAAACTCAAACGATATGAAAGACAATTACTGGAACATCTGTTGGATCTCAAAGGTATAATTGTGACACATGCCACATGTCACCATCAGTGATTATGTCCCACCAGCACTGAAAATTAAGAGAACTGGAAGATGGCCTTATGTCAGCCAGAAGACAACAGTCTTCAGCAATAATGAACACATACTCTAATTTTATCCACTTTGAGGAACAGTTTGCACACTGTTTATATGAGAAGATAAATTATATTTCATATTTTGTAATTTATTTTGTGCTGTTAATGGTAGATTACATTACCAAAGTCTCCCAAGAAAATGTATTTGTAAAGATGCAAAATAACAGTGCCTGAATTAGGATCATTCTTCAAAAAAGCTTAAAGGAGGAAAAAAATTAGTTCATCAATACTTCAACAACTTCTAGACTATCTTTAAAGATAATAGTTTCTTAATTATTTGAAACTGCTAAGGAAGCAGGGAGAGCTGTGTTTTGTAAGCAAAGTAACTCTGGACATATAATGCAAAAAATTATGTCACAGACACATGTACATAGTGTGTGACTATAAGGACTAAGTGTCATAAATTCCCAAGCCAGAAAGGACATTATAAAACCCTTTCTCCACACACACAGGCTAGATATTTTCTCCTGAAAATTAGAATTAAATATATATAGAAAAAAACCCAAAACCCCCACATTTAAACACAAAACAAAATCGGATTTACTTTAAGAAAGTAGTAAAAACATCTTTTCTGCTACTTCCTTTGAATAAGACATTCCACTTCTGTCTGAATATACCTCATAATATTTGAAGTTTTTTCCAGGTTTAAATAAACCTAACTTCAGCTTCTCGACACTGAATTCTATGCTCTTGTGAGTGAGTAGAAAGCTCTTCGTTATCAAACATTATATTTTTGTAAGTATATATTCTCTGAGACTGCCTTTAGACAAGGGTAGCTGATTTTCATAAGCCTTAATCATTCTTTTTGTTTTTCAGATCTGAACTACAGGGTTTCTGATCCTCTAATGGCAATCTTTTTTTTTTTTTCAGTTCTTGGATATATAATTTATTTTCATGATGGAATTTATATTTTCACAAGACACTTTTTTATTCTGTATAAAGAATTTAAATTCTATATAGTCATCATCTGAAAAAATTCAGAAAATTAATATGGCTATTCAGGACTATCATCTAAAGAAAATCACCTAAAACCTTCTCTAGATCCTTCCTGTGAAAAACTGATCAAAACTTTATTGAAGTCAGTCCAAACAATACAATCAGCTTCACTGGGGCTTAATTTTCTCCTTATATAGTTTGCTTCAAATCAATAAACCAGGTGTATTTAATGTCTTCTAAGTACATAGAGTCCTGGACCTGCCATCTGGATTCAGATGTTTAACTTCAAGTAGTTCAGTTATACATTTAATCTGCTGAGATAATTCATGGATTTATAAACAGGTATGTGCGCAACTACTTCAGCAGTAGTATAGACATATGTATATATACACAAATGTAACTATTTCACAGATATTAAAGCTAGCAGTGATCACCAATTGCAAAAGACTATTATAATTATCATTATCATGCATATGGAATTTAAAGAAAGGTTCTGTAGGAAAGAGAAAACAAAATTACATAGCTGGCAAGTTACTATTTTAATAGCCCCATGGCATTATGAGATATTATTTTAAAGAATCTATATAATTTGGCTTACTAGAATTTATGTGGGATTAAAAAGAAAAATATATACTACATAAATGTCAACTTTTTTTCTTAGAGAGTAGGAGATTTTTGATATTTTTTTCTACCAGTAAGCACTCTCTTAAGAAATATCTATTATTAATTACCTTTTTTAATATTCCCATTTACTAATGTGTTTTAACAATTATTACCCTAGTTAGAAAGCCTGCACTATGGGGTGATGGCTTTTTATTAGTTTTTACTACAGTTCAGCTTTGAAGTACATGATCCTTTTAGTTCATTCAATCTGTGCAGTGACACCATTTTCAGAAACTTCAGACATTCATTTATTCATGTCCCTCCTGGACATAGTAGTTAACAAGTCCTGCTTATTTTGATGTAGCTAATAAGAACTGATTTTGATGATAGCATAGTTTATTGTGTTCTGAGTGAAACTAAGTAATTTATTAGACAGTTTGGGATGAGTAAAAATAACACCTCAGCAATACCATCTGGATTCTCATGATTAAATATAACCTTCAAGCAATTTAATTTTTTCAATATAAAGTTGCACGCCTATTCTTAGTTAGGTATCTAACAATATTTAATTAATAACTTGGGGTTTTTTTTGCACATACTTCTTAATATTAAAATTCATGCACTTCACTCTTCTCTGATTTTAGCATTTTCATTGCAACTATTTTTGAGATTTCAGCCTAAATTTAACCATTTTATTTTTCAAATCAAGTAAACCAAAAGCTTTCCGGGAGAGACTGCAGGGTAGTTGAATAGAAAACAAAATGTTACAAAATATGAGAAGACAACATTGATAAAATTCCACTATACATATTTTTATAACCATTTGAGAACAAACAGAGTGGAGGAGGCTAAACATCCATGTTGTTCATATCTGATTCTAAATATAGCCAAAAAGTCCAATTTAAAACCTGAAGGACACCTCTCTCAGATTACAGCAATTTGCAGATCAGCAACCTCATGAGCCAGATAAGTTGCCTTTGTACTTTTCTTTCACTAACCTGTCTAGTTCCTTTCTTTAATCACTGTAAACTCTCACCATACTCAGCATTCTGCAGCAAAGAGCCCTGCAGTTTAAACATATCTTATGTTAAAAAAAAAAAATCCTTTTTGGTTGGTTTAGGTTTGTTTACTTAGTTGTTTCTGGTATGGAAGATGCTAAAACCCTTCGGTTGTCTTTGTTGTTTTCCATGAACTTTTTCTGTTCCACTATAGCCTTTTCAAGATATCAATCAGGACTGCACACAATATTCAACACACAAACTAAAGAGGGATTTATGGAGTGATACACTTTAGTGGTTTCTATCTGTGCTTTTGTGTTTTAAAGGAAGGGAATTGGTGCTGTCCTTTTTTTTTTCATCGTATCACTAGTCACTTCAGATAAGATATTTTTATGGAGTTATCTAAAATAACCCCAGCATCTCATCCAAGGTACTTATTGTCACTCAAAATCCATGACTGTTAATTAAGAAACCAAGATTTTTCCCATGTTCATGATTTTGCATTTAACTGCACTAATTCCATTGCTTTGCCACTCAGCCTTGTTTAGTATTCCACCATCAGCTCTCCTCCTTATTGCACTGAGAAACTTAGTTATAAGCAGATTGAAACACTTCACTGCCCATGCCCTGTTCCTTACTTTCTAAGAGTATGTTGCATCTAGCACATATTCCTGAAATACTCTTAAGAGTGTCAGCCTCTGAAGTAAAAATCAGTCACTAGGTCTTGCCTTGCCTTTCCCTTCACATCCCTTTGCTCCCCTTCACTCCATTTTCCCTTTCTGCTTTCCCTTTCTTTTTTCCATTCAAGAACACATCTGTTGTGTCCTTAAGATCTAAGCTCTTTCTTAGCTTTCTCAAGGACTTTTTGTAAGTAATGCAGTTTAATCTCTGGGTGAAACGAAAAGAGATTATATCAACCCAGATCATCTTAATCTGCATGATTGTCTCAAAGAAATCCAGAACAATTGTAAACCATTCCAAAACCATTTCCCTGTAGAAAAGTTGTGGTTATTTTTCCTCAATATATTGTGTTTATCCAGATGTCTACCAATTTTACCCTTTATTATATTTACTACTAATTCTCAGAGTACAGCTGTCCACTGTCCAGGTTTGTATTTTTCCAGCTGTCTCTAGGAATAAGTTTTGTAACAGTCATCCTATTATCTAACTTTCAGGCATGTGGGACAAAGTTGCCTTTAAGCGAGAGGTTATAAGCTGCATGTAGTGATGGGCTATTTCATCCCTGAGTTCCTTTCTTTCTTTTTCTTGCAGAGCATATCTGGAGGGCTAGAACAGAATCTTTAATCTCAGGGAACTTTTGATTATTTCACTACATCTGTCCCTTCAGTTAATATTCTCAAAGGATGACTATCCCATTGCTGAAGTGCTGAACTCTTAGTAGCATAGAGCACAGAGTATGAATTATGAATCATAGCCAAATACAGACAACTAGGCCATGGAAATGAAATAACTGAAGTATTTGGATACCTGCATTCCGGATAAAGTCATGGAAATAAAAGCAAATGAAACAAACAAAATGAAACAAACAAATAAAAAGAAATCAGCAGCTACAATATCTCTTAATTCTTTCTCTTAATTCACTATAATCTTAAATCCGGAAAAAAAATGTCTGAATGACAGCCTCTCTTCCTGAGACAGACCTATAAATGTTTATGTTCAGAAAAGTGAACTAAATGGATGGATTAGACTGTATTCTTAAATATTCACCTGTCATGATTATGCAGGTGGGAACTATATTTGTCTTAGCAATATCAATGGCTCCCTTCCCTCATTCTGAAACCTGAAGCCATGTTTAAAATATGAAGAAGGAACAGCTTTTTTTGCAGAAATAGGTTGCTAACTTTTAGTTAAACATTTCATGCTCTTCGTGTGATGTACCAGAGTAAAATTTTAATACTTAGAAGAGATATAAAGAACAAAAGAGTATTTTCAAATGGCAGAGTGTTGTTTGTTCAGGATGTAAATACACTAATAAATCAAAATTATTCCAAGTTGAAATTGCTATTTCTAGGTGTTGGCCCATTGAGACATATTTATTCCTTTTTGGACTTCAGCAAAGTTTTTGATACTGTCTCTCAGAGTATCCTTCAGGACAAAATGTCCAGCACACTTCCTGAAACTGGAAATTTGCCTTGGCATTGTCACTGCAAGAGATCTAGCAGAGAGCTTCCAGAGTATGGCTGCAATTCCCCTTCACAATCCCTGTACAGCCACAGGACCGTTAGTCCCTCTTCCCTAATGTGACGCTCTCTATCAAGCACATGAAGACTAAAAGATGTATTTAGCCAGTAAAAATGGAAGAGAATGGTCCCAGAACAGTGCCTCACATACTAGTAACTAAGTGCTTCCTAAGACCCAGCTGATGCCTTCTTTTTACTCAAGATTATGTCGAAGTGTCCCAGTCTGCTAAATCTGAGAGGAAAAAAAAAGCTCTATAGCATTATCAGTATATACACAAGGTCTGAGAGATTTTATTTGTGATTTATATGCAGGGCCACAGGACAAAAATTATTCTGAGTGAAACAAAAGGTCCATCCCAGAAAGCTTGACACTTCATACAGGCAACCACTATACTGACATATTCAGTTTCTGATTTCCAGATAAGAAAGAGGCCTCAAGGAATTCTTATGCAAAACATAACCCACATCTCTGTGATACAACGGGAATCTGCAATGGCACTCTGTATTGCCTGGGGTTATTTGTGGTTTTATCCTAATCTAGTATTCAGCTAAAAGTATGATAAGAGACAAATTCTATCTCTTTTTATCAGACTACAGCCTCCAATATATTATCTGAAAATTTTTACAGGTCTTAAGATTATATATAAGAGTAGATTTTATAGGAAGTAATTTTCAACAATGTTTTAAGTTTTTTATAAGAGACAAGTAATTTTTTCTATAAATATTTATGAAAGACACTAAAAGAAGCTAAAAATTATTCTATTTTTTTTTTCTGTCATCTTGTGCAATACATAGCTTATATATGAAAGTAAGTTTCCTGAGTTTAGGGAAATAATTCTTAACCAAGATATAAAATAAATATTTTTTTACTTTTTGTAGTGAGAAATATTGTGAAAATATGTAAAAAATCAAATATTATAATATTTTCAGAAGTTTGGTCATCCTCAGTAGAGTTTAGTTTATTTTTTTCATGGTAAGAAATATTCTTCAGTCAATATATAAAGGTTTTATTACTGTTGCGCAGAAGACAGTTTTCCAAACATAAAACTGATAGATGAAAAAATGTTATTCTGCAAGATTCAAATCTTTCATTTTTGTCTGCTTAACTAAATGCAGCTAAATAATGGAAATGCTCTGATTTCTTCTCAAACCACAAAGCAATAAAATGTGAAAGTGATACTATAATGAATAAAAAGAATCAATTTGACCTCATATTTTTTAATCACAATAATGATAAAATATGTACCAGATCCATGGCATGTATTCATAAGCATAATCTCACATATTACAAACTAAAAAACAGGAAAATTCTATGAGAATAGTATTGGAAGAATATCCCACTAATTTTGCATACACATTTCAAGACTATGCACTTAAATTGTGTTTGAATATAGAAGAAAAATTCTGAAGACAATTTACACTGATATAATCTGGAAATTCAGTGCTATATTTTGGTTTCCGCAAAAAAGGCTATATCACATTTGTCCATTGCAAAAGCAAGTTGCTCTAGAAACGTATTTGTCTCTCTCTATATATGACTAGTTATTCAAATTTGTTTTTCTGAGAGCATATGTTTCATGGATGTCTCCTGCATTACTGATCTAGCATGAGTGATTCATACTTACATGTCTATATACTGTGAATGTCATTGAAAGGATTTACACTGTTGTCTAGTGCATTCAATATGTTTGCACAGGTTAGCACCAATGTTAAGTGTTGCTTTGTTTTCCCATACAACATATAATATTTTGGAGAAGAGTGGGCACACATATCAGTTTTCTGCCAGCATTGCTATTTCCAGCAGAGAGATGAAGACACAGTAGCTCATGCTAAAAAAGTTTAACTGTTTTGATTTTGCTTGCTTTCTTGATTTGAACTGATATTGCAATATAAATATACATATGAGCTTAGAGCTGTAGTATTATAAGTACACAGCAGAGCTTTGCCATGAAATTGTGCCTATTCAGGGAAACCTTCATTGACATAGTGTGCTAGAAAGTCAGTACAAAAGCTTCACCTCTGATATTATTCCGCCCACAACAGATCATTGGCAGTATCATTATTCTGGAAATATTTTTAAGTCCAAATACTACTCTTTGGCTTGACAAGTCTTTCATTTTGGTGCGTTTTTTGGTTTGTTTTGGGTTTTTTTGTTTAATCAGGACTTTTTGAAATTATTTTTACAATATTAAAAGTTAAATATTTACCCACAAGAAGTATGGAATTTGTCTTCAAATTTTGGTGGGACTCTGACTACCCTAAATTATAACATTGATAGTTATAAATGGGTGAAGTTCAATATTTCACCTCAAACCCATCTGTGCTGAGATAGAATTTCTTTATGGTCAATACCTAACTCCAAAGACAAGTTCCACTTGCACATTGTAGACCTTCTTTTTGTCAGTGCATTTTAATAAATAAGTTGGAAAGTATCATACCCTCTCAGTTTTTAGGAAGCAGGTCTAAGTAGAGGTCTTCCCCAAACAAATACAAAGTATTCCCCAGTAGACTTTTTGTTTTATTTATTTTCTCATAAAAACAAAACACTCTGAAAGGAATAAATATAAAGCAGCAATTTCTGTCTTGCATTGAAATGCAAGTACCTGTGGTCAGAATTTGTTTGGAGACTGCAGAGTGCCATGAAAAAATGTTCTATGTGAAAATTGAGGAAATGGAATGAGATTGAGGAGAATCAATAGTTAAAAGAGTTTAATCTTATAAGAATTCTACTGCGTAGATTTTAACTAGTCTTTTCTTCTAACATGGATATAGCTAAATAGCTAGCTAATATTTATTTTGCTGGTTGGCTAATGATAATTCAAAAAAATAGCCTTTTTAATATTTATATGTGATTACATCAATGCTTATTTTCCTGACTGTACATTCGAGATACACAGGAAAGTCTTGACCATTATCAAACATGCATAACTGACTTTGAACTAAAATTCTCCTTTTTTTAAAATAATTTTTCGTTCTAGAGACTTTTTTAAGAATTCATTTTCAGTTTGATTCAATGAGATTAACATCGAGATTTGTCTGCAAATGACTTTTCTGTAGGTGAAACCAAGAGTCGGAGGGAAAATTAAGTGTACCAAAAATCCCCAGCACTTCATAAATTAAACTGACTTTTTTTTTTTTTTTTTTTTAATCTTACTGATCCTTTTGGTTCCCCAGTTGTGCTTCACTGAATCCTCTTGGCGGTGAATAAGGGGCTGTATGCTGCCAACAGCTATTCTCAACAGCTGCATCTCCTTCCTTGTTCCCTTTCTGCATGTCAAAAAATTCAGAGAAAGGTAAATTAGCAACCTCCTCATGAGTACCCTTTACCCTTTGTTTTTTTTTTTCTTGCTACCATAGACCACTGATTTCCTTGCTTATGTTTAAAGTCCATCTTGCCTAAGACTCAGTCATTTGCACAGTCATGGTTAACAATAGCAAATCATTTATGTTAACACAAATGGAAGACATCTGATCATGGTCACTAGCTATATCCTTTTATCAGGAAAAACAATTTAGCCTCAACCTATTTTCATGCAAGTGGTCACATTCTTGAGCTTTTACGAGATTATCTATTACAAAAATATTTTAATAAAATTATTAATATTTGACCATTCTGAATTTTGATTTCAGACTTCAAAGACTATTCGTCTCAGCCTTTACTGCCTTAAAATGAAAGCAAACTGGGAATCATAAGGTAAAACCACATCCATACAAATGACCTGTTTCAGGAATTGCCATCCACGATCCCAAGTGATCCTGCCTTGCAGTTGTGTCTCTCAGTTGTTTGTACACAATATGCATCTGCCTGTCATCTGACAATTGTGTCAGCTCAGATGACACTTCCAAGCAGAGGTTTCATGTGTCATTCCTCGCAACATAAACTGAACTTTGTAGAGATCAGCAGCCTTCCATGAGATCTCCAGCTCTTCCCTCAGGCTCTGCTGTGACAGTAACACCCTTCATAATGTCCCATGGAAATAAACTGCCTGATGTTTTCTGCAGTATGTGATAAATGGGATACCTGAATCACTGAAAAAGCAAATGTAGTACAGACAATTCCATATGTAAAACGAAATAGAATGAGCTATAAAGTTGCAATAAAATTAAAAAAAACAAAACATATGAACAGCAACAATAAAGGCTTTCCAAGCATAAAAAGTTATAATATTTTCTCTAGATATGCTGCAAGAATGTCCCTTACTCCCTCAAAAATTGTGTTCCTCTATTTTTTTTCTGTTTTGTTCTCTGCTCCATAAAAATACCACCTACCAAGTTACTGAGTATTTACAGATCTACAATAAATTCAGTGTCTTCTTTAAATCTGTTAACAGATGTCGAATTATTCTGGAATTAACTGGAATATTCTTTGTGGTTTCTTGTAGCAATTAAATGTGTCGTAGCTCTCTGAAATGTTGAAGTTATCTAATTTTTCATTTGCATAATTGTTTGTTCTAGTTAGACAGTAGTTTAAAATCAAACCTTACAAAAAACAGTGCAGCAGAAATGAAAGAGTAACAAATAAGTATTTCTTATATCACTGATTAAGCCTATTTAGGTATTACCTAACACTCAAATGAATCTCTGAGGAGAGATTTCAGAAGATAAAGTTTTTAAGAGTTGTAGTTAAACTTATCTCCAAGTTACACATGCAGTCTCTAACTGCAGAAGCAATGACAAGAAAGCAGATCTACATGTCTGATTCAGAAAAAAAGAAAACATGGAGATTCTTCAGAAGATCAAACTATATCTCCTTGTACTCTCAACAGCATCTGCTCCATTTGCTGGCTCCACTGGGGCATGAATTCCTACAGTATCCCCCTTGCCTAGAGAGACCAAGGTTATTGCTTTTTCATAACGCTATTTCTTCTGAAAAAATTAGTTTATTTTGAATGTTATAAAGTTCCTTTTACTACCTTCCAGATTTTAAGCTCTACAGAAAAGGAAGAGTTCCTGAAAATTCAATAATTGTATTAATAAAAAATATAAATGGGGCTTATAAAATCACATACTTTCTATTTAGGTTAACCAGACATCCTATTACTTTTTATAAACTAAGTAAACAATGCTAGTCCTGGGTTATCAGAATATTCTATTGCTTTCTACTGTTCCAAAATAGCCTTGAAACTGAGTTGAACTGGACTTTTGCAGTTTGGCCTGAGGACAGAGGTAACCTTTCACAGCAAAGGGTCTTCGCAACAGATATCATAGACTGTTGGAGAATCTGAATTGCAAGAAAAAGAACACTGGCAGCTTAACTTCCCACTGAGCTGATCCTCAGTCCTTTCACATATTCAGAGTTTGTTGGCATAGGAAGTAAATAGACCTAATACGCAAAAGTTGACATAGGAGTCAAGATGAATGTACCATGTGGGCCGCTTAGAGTTACTGTTCTTATCTTTTTTTTTTTAATTTTGTTTTTCTTATCTCTAAATAAAGAACAAAATGAATCCTTCCAGAAGAGACCAGAAGAGCACGATACTCTCCTTGTGCACAAACACACCACTACTTTACATTGCCAAAGTATTGTTCAAATACCAGATAGGTAAACTATATTACTGGCATAAATGTCAGCTTCAATTTCAAAGTAAACACTAAAAATAAAGAACTTTTGTCCATCTTCCTCTGATATTCTGTCTCTAGCAAACCACTTAACATCTCATGTCAAAAGGTTTGGAATGCGCTAGAGTGTAGGATTTTTATGGAGCATTAAATGAAAAATCCCACAGACCCCAGCTTTAATTGCATCCCCTTTATTTCAGGTTACTGTCTTTCCTAAATTAGCCATCATCCTAAGTCTATGCAGCCAAGACAGTTAAGATTATACCATGTCCTCTACAGTAATTAGAATGATCTAATGGTGGTGATAAGTTGTACATCTTACTGGCATCTTGCCCTAGTGTCCTCTTGTGCTGTTTAATTTGCATTCACAATCTCTTGTGCAGATAAATTATTTTAGCTGTTGGAAGCCCTTTGATTAGCTAGTATAATACCTATAACAACAATTGATCTGGAAGTTGAAAATTCATGCAAACTTATTGTAATAACATCTTCTTTCCCCTTCTTTTTTTTTTTTTTTTTTTTTTTACAAGCCCACCAGCTCTTATACCGCAACAAAAATCATTACTTGTTACTCACTGTAGCATATCTAATTTTAGATTGTAAACTGCTTGGGGCAGGTGTCATGTCTCTTACGTGTTGTGCAAACTGTATAGTGAACATTGTAAAACCTAAACAACAACTACATGGGGCTGGATCACACCCTTAAGTCATATGCACAGACAGCCTTCTTTGCAGAGACTGTCTTGTATCCCAGTTTGGGAAAAAGGGATATGTCAGCTGGTTCCTCAGTGTTGCCCTATAACAATGAAACCCTACTTGAGATCACAAACAAATTAGCTGTAGGGTTGAATGAAAAGTGTCCAGATGAAAGAAAGGAGTTTAAAAGGGCACATCACCTATTTTAATAGCTAAATACAGATTATCAATAAATTTTACTCTAAAGGGAAGCCCTGAGCAAAATTCATTAGGCCACAAAATTATAACTTACTACAGTTATTGTTACTTATTTTCTAATCATAATAAAAAAAGAAGATATTATATTTGACTATGTTGGGATTAGCTATCTATTTCAGTGAAGTCACTCCAAATTTATGTTGGTGTAAATGGGAGCAAAAATTACCCTAATTCATTCTCCTGATTTTGTATCAAAGTCACTTGGAATAGTTTCTGTTTTGCCCTCTAGTTGTTTTAAAGATACCACAATATAAAGTTTTCTTTCCTGCCAGCTTGCCAAAATCTTGACATTTTAAATTAGCTCCTCCTATTTAATCACAAGAGCATACATTTAACACTTATCTGGGAGCCCCTGGTGGTCTAGAGGTTAAGGACGCGGCGCTGTCACCGCCGAGGCCCGGGTTCAATTCCCAGTTGGGGCCACGCCCCAAGCAGATGGAGCTTGTTAGCCCTGTAAGGCAATCCATCTACGCCCTGAGGACCTCACTGCCACCGTCCAAGCTCGCTTGGCCCTGGCAGATGAACCTTAGGATTAAAGGGTGGGCTCAGTTCTGCGCACACTGTGTCTCGCCTAAAAAATACAATGCGCAGGCTGGAAGGTGTAAAGACCTTCCCCGGTTCTTCGTTCGCGAAGACTGGCCATTATATATCTACATATATATCTGGAGGCAACTACAAACATTCTCGCTGACAAGAAATACTCCAATCAAATTGCCAGAACGTATCCAGTCACTCAAGAAACAGGTATCATCAGAGGCTTTCGGCTTTATGTCCACAGGTTATTTGATCTGCCCAAGCCTCCTTTAACCCTATTTCTTGCACAATCCAAGTAAAACAGATACTTGAACATTTCTTCCAAACCAGAGATAAGTGAAATGAAAAAAGCTCTAGTCACTCTGCAAAGCAGTAACAACTTTCCTGAAGATCTCTGTTAGTCAAAATCATTCCAGAAACAGAAAGAATTTTGCAAGGGGACAATTACATTTAATTTTCTTTCTGTGAGCCTTGCAAAAAATGTCTATCAGTGTAAAAATAAAGACACAAACCAATTCTATAATAGTAGACTACTTTTATATTACATCTTGAAATTTTGAGTAGGAAACAGGAGGCTTAAATGCATTTCTTCTTTTTCCAAATGACTTTTTTAAAAATTATTATTCACCTGTCAAATGTTGCCTTATACTTCAAACTTCAAAAAGCAGGTCTTAGGCCTGCCACTTCATTACACAGTCATAATCTTCATTACATAACTTCTGGACAGAATTGGGTCTCACAATCTTAGTAATCAAGCTTTTCAGCATCATATAGGTAATTTATAATTGTTTCAATCTGTTTTATCTTCAAACAAGTGACCTTTGCATCCACTATTTACAATTAGGCTAGAGCAAAGCATTTTCAGTATTTTGGTATTTTACTAATTATCTGGAAGTTCTGCTTTAGTTTTGGGTATACACAAGCTCTCAAGTACTTGTAATATTAGTCTAACTTGACATAAACAACAAATATTTATACCATCTATCTCGTAAGAATTAACCTGCAAGGATATAAATAGCAAAGCTCAATTCATCTTTCAAAATATGCACTTTTGTATACACAGCTTTTTAAACTTTTCTGAGGTGCAGTGTGGAATTTCAGTGTCTAAAGTTTACAAATGATAATTCCAAATTCTCAGATACTCCCAAAAATAGAGAAAGACATAAAGGTAGAGAAGAACTGAACAACATTTGGTAGTAGTTTAATTTAGCAACATTTATAATAGTGTATTTTCACTTTACATAAAAAATACAGATATATAATTTTAACAAGTTTAATAAATGGAAGATTTGACTGATTTGAAAATAAAGGTAAAAGTACTATAGGAAAAAAATAAGTTTTATAGGCAACTTTGAATTTTATGGTTCAGAATTGTTGTGTCATTGTTTAATCTAATAGGTATTTTAGCCAGATTTTTTACAAAAAGAGCTTTACTCTTAATATTAGGAAGGAGTGCTGTATAAATAGGCATTAGCTTTTATCCTTGATGAGTTAGAATGGAAGATTAATAGATCTTCTATTCTCATTAATTATCTTTTAATCGCAGTGGTTCTTTTAAGTATAGTATGACAGCATTAATTACATTTTTTTGATTCGGGTTGCAATAGACAGAAAAGAGCTATTTACTTTTCATGGTTATTTTACTATGTTACAGTAAATATCCTGAATATCAACCTGCATTTATCCAACTTTTTTAGTTAGAAACTTTACAAAATGTAACAGCCAAGAATGAACCAAACGATAAATGATGAGAAACCAAAGAAGCTTAAGATCAGCTGCTCTTGTTCAACATTCAGTTATTGTGACTCCAAATCAGTTGCTGGCTGTGAGTGAAAATTGCTGGTTTCAGTATGATTTCTCTGGTAAGGAGCAGACAAATGCAATCCATTCTCTTGTATCTCATTATGTGTCTCCTTCTAGAAAAAAAAAAAAAACATAACACAACAAAACAAAACAAAAAAAACCCCACATCACTACTGCCCTATGTGTCCATTTTTATGGACACATTAGACTAAAAGGACCTTAACAAGAATAGGAATAAGGCTATGGCACATTCTTCAAAGATGAAACAGAGTAATACAACACTGAAGTAATTTTGGCGACTAAACCAAATTAGGGATCAATAAGTATCATCCTGTGCTGCATTTTACAGGAGGATACCTTCCAGATATGCCATTCACTTATGCTTTATGAGTTGCAGTAAATTGTTCTGAAAATCTTGCCTCTAGGACATTATGTATACTTACAGTAATGATGTGCATTGTTGAATATCCAGCTGAGGCTTAAATCAGCTGATTTTACTTTTTGTGCCAATGCCTACTAGTAATAAAAGGATCTTTGGCTCTTTTGTTTTGAATGACTCTGTTAAAAGCCAGAGGGCTCACTGTTAAGCCACTACAGATTTCCTTTCGGTCTTTGAAACTGCTCATATAGCATGGCATTCCCATTTGAATCCTAGGTTGTACTAATTTTTATTATTTTTAGAAAACCTCCATTCTGCTCATTTGTGAACAGTTGCTTTCTCCACCCACCTGGCTTTTTGTGAATGGGTTAATGTACTTTTTTAAAAATACCTGATTAAAAAAGGAGAAACACTTGTAATAGATATGCAAATTGATGTTGTATGACATTTTAGCACTTTATTGACTCCTTTTAGTAGTAGTACTTTATTGAGTCCCTTGAAGTAGTAAAAGTTGGATGCAGATTTTAGCTGTCAATTTAGCTAAATGCTTCTGCTTTTCCTGTGCAGTGAGAGAATGCCTTTTTTTTTTTTTTCAGCTTTTCTTTGGTTACCACATTATCAACTGGTTTCTTATTTAGAAATACTGCCCTACATGACTTTCAGCAATAAATGTCAACATGGTGATAGGAGTAGGGAACACATCACACAGGTGTAGTGAGAATACTCATACGGCATAGATCCACAAGCAGGAAAACTCAAAGGTAATAAAAAGAAAGTATTTATGCTATTTGTTGTGATTAAACTTGTCATCTAAAGTTTACCATACCCTCAAATTGCAATCACCCTAACACTCAGTTTTTCTATTATGAAGGTATTTTGAAAGATTTTCATTGCTCAAAGTAAAGTATCCTCTGTAGAGTAAAAACTGAATTTACAGGATTCTGTTAGACCTCCTCCAGGAATAATAGTCACTAAAAAGTAGAAGACCCACATGTAACAAGAGACTTCCTCATGAAGAAATCCAGTCATCTACTTGGAGGTAGAAAGGACTGGGCAAACTGAAACCTATAAGGCAAATGCACTCTAAAAATTTACTCAGTCACATTAGGAACTAAAGTATTAAAATCACATCTTTAAGGTTTTGGATTATATTATTATTATATTTGTTGTTATTGTTGTTGTTTCACTTTGGGTTTTTTAGTGTCATTTATTTTTTATGCAGACCAATAAATGTGTTTTGAAGTAAAATTTTACTCTCAGAATAAAGAGTAGTTTCCCATCTATGTACTCCATCTTACTCCCTTCTCCAATAGGAAACCACCTTTTCCTTTTTTGCTTTCTTTCTTATGTTAGTATGACAAGACATATAACAATCAGTTCAATATGCATCTAAGAATTAATCATGAAATATGATTTTCTTGCCCCTAGCTGGTTTCTGGCCTTCTGAAAAGGAAAACAAATTTGTTCCTAAGCAAAATATTATAATCGATATTTCTTTTAATTGTGATAGAAATAGGATTAATTTTGGTTCAGGTATGATAAAAATAAAGCAGAAAGACTGCTCTGAAATATGCCAGAATTAGAGCTTTTTCCTGTAAAGATAATTTCTGGAGAATGTCATGTTTCATTTTTATTAGGATTCAGGGATATAAGAAGCAATGGACAAAACTAGCAGCATTTAAGAAATTATGTAATAATAAGATAAATATCAGTAGGGATACTAATGGAAGGCTAAAAAAAACCAGTCTCCTTCAAAAATAAGAAGCATTATTCTTAACCTTTATGAAATACAGCAACCTATTTAATCTGTAGAGTGTTGTACCTGGATGTTGCCCAAACAGTTTAGCACTTCTATGCTTGAAGCACAAATATAGTAAAAGCACATTGTTGCTAATGCAGCACTTACATTTAGTGAAATATTTATTGATAGGTAGGAAGATGAATTAGAACCTTTAGACTGTATTAAAATGTACAGGAAAAGGAAGCAATGAATTACTTGCCTATAATTTTGAAAGCATTACTGCTAAAGCAGAGGCCAAATTGCAGCAGTGTAAATGAGAACACAAATATTTTTAATTCTTCTTCAGTTAAAGAACTCCAATACACATATTTTTCTGAAAGAATATGATCAAGTGTACTTGAGGCAGCATTTCACATGTAAGTAGCCTATATGAGGCAGATGTACATAATCAGCAAGAAAAGCTTTTAGTCTTTTTAGACTCTCACAAGTGACTTCTAAAAACAAATTACTGGTATGAAAGTTCCATTTAATTTTCTGAGGGTTGGACTGCAGAATTTAATAATTTTACATTTCTTGGAGTAGGTACATTATAAGGATAGAGCTAAAGTAGAGTTTCAGTCATACAACATCATTTGCTTCTAAGAAAATGTTAGATGACTTCAGCATTTTAATGCCTGAATGAAAAACAAGACTAGCACTTGTTATATCCATATTCCATACAACTTACAGAAAATTGATTGATATCTTCCATGTGTTTGTTAAAGTACCATTCCATTTAGTAATGTTTGAAGAATAATATGCAATCTTCACCCAAAAGCTGGACAAATGCCATATTTGCTACACAAGTAAATACATCTAAATTACAGAGATCTTCATAAGGTTAGAGCTAATTTGACCTTTACATATAACCCCTAAAACTCCCAATAAATATATTTTTCTTCACAATAAATTATTTAGTTAGTGCTTTCAATAAGCTGTGCTTTTTTCCTCTTCCCCCTCTTCTCCCCCACCAATTACATCATTGTGTATAAATTCATCCTTTTTTCTTGACATTTTAATTTTTTCTTCCTTTTTTTTTTTTTTTTTTTTTTTTTTTTTTTTTTTTTTTTTTTTTTTTTTTTTTTTTTTTTTCTGGCAAGGCTTTGTAGTTTTTTTCTGCATTATTTGTATCTCAGTCCTGCCAGTTAAATTTGAGTGAACAGATGACTGGATCTCATCTAGCCATGTCCTGTGTAAGGGGGGAATTTAGACCCATAAAAACTTCCTAGTGAATAACAATCAAGTTCAAATATACCTGTGAACGTCTACTCTGTAAATGTTCTATTCCTTAGGTGCATCCCTGATTACTTACAATGTTGCTTGGATAGTTAATTTTGCCAATGCACTATGGAGTTACTCATTCTACTACCACAGACTTAGTGTTCTGCTGCAGTTCATGTTTATGAGGATAGTTGACTGAATCCCAAGTCAGATCACGTCAGGAGTACAGAACTACTGTGATATTAGAGTTACT
This sequence comes from Empidonax traillii, assembly GCF_003031625.1. NCBI lineage: Eukaryota > Metazoa > Chordata > Aves > Passeriformes > Tyrannidae > Empidonax > Empidonax traillii. The sequence goes on from NW_020956381.1 coordinate 68,636, forward strand.
TTTTGCAGAGTGATCAAGGTCATGACTACTGTCTTCTCAGCAGAGCCTGAAGCCTTAAGCTGATGGCAGCCAATAGGTAGAGCTGAATCCGTCCTCTGCCCCCCACCTCCCTCCCCCCCATCCTGTGTCCTCCCATTTCCCCACAAAGTGTTTTTTAAGGTTATAAGAGCACGTCCATCGGCAACTAATGAGGTCTGGAAGCAGTGTACAATGTACTGTTGCCCCTGAGAGCCAGGCCTGATCAGAAAATGCTATGCAGGTGACAAGGTCTAAGAGGCCCTGTCCACCTGTCTGTGTTAAAGTTTTGTCATCAGTGTAACTCCTATGTTTCACACAGATAAAAACTGCATTAATTCATATATGTGTCCCAAAGACTAAATAGAAAGGCTGGAATCCTAATAAAGCCTAATAAATTAGCATTTATATGTCCTTATAATTTCTGCTGATTGACTGAATACACTTCCTCACTCAGTGGACTGTGAACTAAAAAAATCAGTGATGCAGCACCTCAACTCTAAATGTTTTGAGTTTTTATCCCCCAAATTTTTATTTATGAGAGGGACATTTATTTACAAATTTAGACAGAAATCAGATCAGCAAAATAAAAACATTCTGCTTCTTTGAGTCAGTTACTCTATGGAATATTCCTTTCTATTATATTATACACACAAATAATAAGATTTAGGAATATGTTTTACATATTGTTAGTTTTGCTGTGATGATACTCCAAAATAAGATGGAGGGTTGTTTTCTGTCTTGGATTCTGAATGAGGTAATTTCTTAAGATGTTCTGTGACCTATATTGGTGTCTCAGAAGTAAACATTGATCCTGGCCTAAGATTTATGTAAGAACAGACAGAATTACTTTAATGGTGTTTAGTACTTCTGACAGGGACACGTGTATGTGCATCTGTGGTATGTACGAGCAGAGGCACTGTATGTATATGAAGAAATTGTTCTTAGATGTTTTTCTACTTCACTGCTGCATGCAAAATTCTGTTCTAGCATGTTTCAGAGGAATGAACACATTGTCTTCTGGAGAAATCAATGTATAAGACCTCTGAACTGCCAGTACATAGTTACCATGTGACTCTGCAGCTACAGTTAGGTTACAACTCTAAAATTTTCTCCACATTTATAGTACTATTTGTAATTTCCATTCCTAAATTTCAAATTTTCATCTGGTTTGACTACTTTTTTGATTCTAGTTTTTGACCCTTGCAATCAGCTCCTTAATTCTTTGAAATGTCATTTGATTCTGGAATTGGAGTTTTGTCCCTATAGAAATTTTAGAATTTGGTGCATTTTTAAAATTTTAAATCAGAATAAAGAATGCAAAAAGTGAATTTTTAACAAAAAAGATGTTTTGAAGAAAAGTTGTTTCAGAGAAGGCAGAATGCATATTTTTAATCATTTGTAGGACAGAAACCTAGATCTGCCCAACTAGCTTGGGGAACTGCGACCATGCCTGTTTTCCGGGCAGAGATCCAGAAAAATAGTCTGCCAAGAAACAGTCTGCCCAGGAAACCATACAAACCAGGTTATTCATGGAGCTGTGGCATTCCTCTATACTACCAGTTGTACTATAAGTTAGCCAGAGCTCCCAGGCACTTGGGCAGCCCACACCCAAACAGGTGGGATTTCAGGGAGCCAGGGAAACCACGTGTCAGTCATTTGACTGGGATGTGAGTTGACAGAAACACAAGCATTCATGCAAGCCTTCCAACCTACCCATCTGCTTTGTTTTTGTTAACTTTCTGTTAAGTCAACAAAGTTGCAAAAAAAGTCTTCAATTGCATCAGATTAATTATTTTCAGAGAAAAATTATTAATTATAGAGTTCTGCTCAGTCCAAAGTATGGATAATTCATCAAGGTAAAGGGAAAAAGAAATATATCATTTCACTGACATCCCATTCGAGTCCTACAGCACAGCATAAATGGAAACATGCTGGAGTGCAGCCAGAATAGACTACACTCCAGAAGTTCCCACTCAGAATAGTGGTTCTTAAGGATGCTTTTATATTGACATAAAATATAGTACTCCTAAAATTATAAATTACCTATAATGCTTTGATAGCCACACAAATAGAAGCATAAAGGTAGTTAAAAAACAGACTTACTGTTGCAGTGACTGGACCTGTGGGTCGAAAAAGTACTTAGACTTATCCTCACAAGCAATATGAGGCAATCATTAAAATATTCTAAAGCAAAATACAAAGTACAAATAAAATTTCCTAAACGCACCTTAAATTATCTTTCAATGATAAACTGGCAAAAAAAGTATTTCGTTCTTTTTTGCTCCTCCTCCCAGTTTACAAGATAATCAGTGGACAAATACTTTCTGTGGTGTTACTCCTTTGGATTGCTGCATCCTCCTCATTTTGACACATCTAGGGCATGCAATTATTCACAAAGGTCATTTTCTACACAAGAAAAGGACAGTGACCAGAAGGCAGCATTTAGGCTGTGAATACACCATGACAATTTAATCAATGAGAAAACCCCAATGTCAAGAACCATCTTATTCCTGTGTTGACAAAGACTGACGTCTCATCAGCTGCTGGTAAAACTGACTAAAATCAGGACAGAAAAGCAGCACAAAAGGACTATAAATGTTGTAATACATTAGTCATAAAGGTGCAGACAATCTCATTTTTAAATGTTCATTTAATTATTAGCATTCACAGGATAAGAGCTGACATGCATTTATGGTTTATGCCCACCAACACTAGTCTCTGTCCTTCCTAATTTGCAATTTCTAAAAGTAACAATCTCTTTTCTTTCTCAGTAAATTGCAACAACCAGGTCAACAGAAATTATTTAGATGAGGTTTAGTTGTCTAAATGAGACACAACAAACACAAAAATCACAAACTGAAATCCTAAAAAACTCCATTACGTTGCCTCATACTTATGGAATTATTCGTAATGAAAGGCTTGTGGGTATGCCTAGGATGTTTGTAAATTACTAAATAGTATACCTTTCAAATTTGATCATGATTCACAAATTAGATGCTTCCGTGTCTCCCTTGTTGGGCTCAGTCTGATAAAGATGTCTTGGGCTCTAGGTGATACATAAAGTACACTGAGCCCAGTATTTACTGGAGGGTATAAGGATACTATTCTGTTATTATCTTGAGCTAAACATTACTAGGCCACATGCATACTTAGTGATATCTACGCCCATGGGGCTACAGCACAGAAGGGTATGGAGGACAACAGCACTAACTTCACTGCATAAAGTAGTTTTACACCAGCTTGTGACAAATGTAAAACATGTGTTGATTCTCCTAAGATAATTGTCCCTATATCGCCAGTGTGTGACCTACTCATCATGCCATCTAGCTCTGTATGAGGGTATATTTATGCTAAAATGCAAATTCTAACTAGACATCAATAGATGAAGACATATAGAAGAGCAAGAGTTCCAAGACATTTTCCACTTACTGTTAACTGACTTTTTAATAGATCTTTCAGAACTAAATGAATTAATCTAAAATAATTCTCAGATAGCATGAATCAATCAGATAACTTTGTTGACACAAATGGGTTGTGTTGATATGCTCTGATTTCTGCACACTTTTAATGTGCCATGAGTTTTTAATTAACAAAAGCACAGACCAGATCCTCTTTTTTATTTGCACTGATTTTTTAAATATCTTAATATACTTTTTAATTATTTAATTTTCATTCCAGAAAAAACATGTCATAGATTTTATCTCCACCTTGGATTTACTTTACTTTACCGTTTAATGGTGAACATGGTGGTTGTGCTAGGCTGACTTGTGAACTTGATGATCTTAAAGATCTTTTCCAACTTCAAGGATTCTACAATTCCATGATTTGAATTAGCAGCAGTGCTCAGGTAGGGTGTTAGTTTTGTATGAATCAGAAGCCACGCCTGCTCTTTCATGAGGACAGCAGGGTGAGGCATTTCGCAATTCAGCTATGCAAGTGCTTAAACTTATCTCTTGCCATAGTCAGATTTATCACAGATACAGTAAAGAAATAACTACAGCTTTGTGTTTTCTCCTCTCTACAAGGACCCCACCATCTTTTACATTCTCTGTGGATTGCTTCTAAGTGGATTTAAGCTCCAGGGAATGGTAGTACAGGAAAACTAAATCTGTAGTTCACAAACTCACTTAGTATACAAAACTAAACTGTTTGTTGCATTGTGAAAAACATACCCAGAACTTTGTAATTTTGCATGTTCAGTCATCTTACATGCCTGTTTCATGCATCTTAATGAAAATGTGGAAAATTATTTAAGAAATACAAAGTAAAATGCATAATATGAAAAAAAAAAAAGTGTTCTGTAGTACTTGTTTATTTACTGACAGCATCTATAATGGCCAGTCTCTTCGCGAACGAAGAACCGGGGGAGGTCTTTCCACCTTCCAGCCTGCGCATTGGATTTTTTAGGTGAGACACAGTGTGCGCGGAACTGAGCCCACCCTTTAATCCTGAGGTTCATCTGCCGGGGCCAAGCGAGCTTGGACGGTGGCAGCG